>NC_142805.1:57028178-57177802 GCF_049724085.1 Artemia sp. Qi Xiang Cuo | reverse complement strand
AAAAAAAGACAAAAAAATTTAGCATGTAGCAAAAATGCATTTTGGGTTTTTGGAAAATAATTCAGTTTATGTTAGACATTTAAAGTAGTGTAAAAAAAAAAAAACATCTTGATTTCAAAATCAGGGGTTTTGATAGTGGGATGGAGGGCCTTTTATAAACTGCTCCTCCCTCCCCCCCCCTAGGTCCATGCTTCCGTGACTGTATTTGTAAATTAAAACTGAAAAAGTAATATTTGAGTTCCGTATTAAAAAAAATGGAGAAGAATTGCATGTGACAGTCAAGAACTTCCGTATAGCTAATCTAACAATTTTAATTTTTAAATTGGTTTATAAGTTAAAAATTTTTTTTTTTGAGTACATGGGGGGGGGGGGGTTTAACGCATTAAATTTAATGAAGAGATTCTTCAACGCATAATGGCCAGGAAAAATTTTCAAAAAACATCCCTAAAAAAAAACCACTGATCTTGATAAAAAAAAATCAAACTGTAATAAAAAGGAAGCTTTTGTAACAATTAATACATTAAAAGAATCAACATTTTATTCTAATCCCAATTTACCGATCTAAAGCTAAGCACTTTTTCAAAAACATCCCTAAAAAGGCCACTTATATATATAAAAATCACACCTTAAAGGCAGACTGGCATATAATTATTTTAAAAAAAATTCATAAAAAAAAAAACCGCTGATATTGATAAAAATGAAGATTTTGTAACAATTAATATATTTTTAAAATAGGTAACCATAAGTAAAGAATAAGGAAAGAATTTCTTCCTTAACTTAATGACAAGACATTTTTTTTTTTTTTTTTTCAGACTGGCCTGGAATTATTTTAAAAAAAAACCCTAAAAAAAGGGTCATTTATATTTATAAAAAGGAAGCTTTTGTAACAAAAAATAAATTAAAAGAATAAACATTTTATTATAATCCCAATTTACCGATCGAAAGCTAGGCACTTTTTTTTCAAAAAAAACATCTAAAAGACCCATTGATCCCGATAAAAAAATCACACCGTAAATTTCAACCTATAAGAGAATTAGAGGTTTTTTTTCAGCTCCTAAAAACAACAGGCTTCTAAATGTATAAGTATCCCTTAGTTCTAGTGTAAGGAAAGAATTTCTTCCTTAACTTAATGACAATTTCTTTTTAATAATGAGAATATTTTTTACTCACCAAAAATTGCATAGAATTATCCATTTTTCTATGTAAATGCTTTTTACAAAAAATCCTGTAATCTCGAGTTAAACTATTCAGAACTGATGGAGAATCAAATTTGAAACATGAATATATACAAAAATAATTGCATAACAATGAAACAAGACGTGCTGGTTTGGCTTTATCACCAAAAAGACATTGAACTTTGAAATTGCGCCATTCCCCTGGCAAAGAGTGTAATGCTCCTGTAGAATAGGACTACCAGAAAAAACCTGTTTGGTACATAGGACTCTTAGAAATAGTACCTTGCATTCTACTGTCTACTTACTTTTATTTTCAAGAAATGGTGATTCAGATAAGGAAAAAATGAAAACTTCGGATTCACTTTGCTTATACTTACTGCCAACTGTGCTCTCTACTTTACTTTATTTTAACAAAAATTAAATTTTGAAAATTACAAAATGATTATAACCGTCAGATTATTTATTTGTAATTGTGCGCCCTTAAAATTTATGTGCCCGGGGGAAGTACACCCACCCCCCCTTAAAACCACCTCTGTGAGGAGAGGCTTTACAAATCAGATTGAAAAAAAACACGAAAAATGATCCTAAAACAATACACACAAATTATGAAAGAAACTTTGACAGTTTGGGGCAGGGTGATGTGTACTTGTAACTAGCGCTTTTTAATAAGAACATTAAGACAGTTTTGATTAAGAATAAAACACATCGAAAAGTATAACTATACTTGGCTTCTTAATGTCAACTAACCATGTCCTGAGGTTAAAATTTAGATTTTATGGAAACAAGGGACCTTTCCAATTTAAAATCTTCCAAATTGTCCATTAAAGTGTTTCCCAACCCCGAACATGCAAAGTTCAATCTCACGTTTTTCTCAAAAATTGGACATAACCCCTTTTTAATATTGTGGATATAGTATGTGTAGATGATTTCAATATTAGCCCTGATTTGCTACACATGACCGTTTCAAAAATTATGTCGAGATTTTTGAATGGCAGAACAAAAAACAAAAGGCAAGATTGTACATTATTTTCAAAAGACGCGCAAAAATAGGTGAATAATACCTAAATTTTATGAAATTACAGAGACAATATAAAAATGTCGATGTTTTGGAACGAGAGCACTTAATTCCAGCAGTTTGAAAACAAAGAAAATTTCACCTTCAAGGTTTAGGAATCGGAAGGTGGTTATTATCTCGTTTTTCTCTGTAGTAATTTCGATAATAAGTCTAAACGGCAGCGACTAAGATTCCTTAAAGTGGTCTTTTATTACCCAGCCAGGAGGGGGGGTGCCTATTTGAGACTAGCGTTTTTTGTAATAGGTTTCCCTATACTAGGAATAGATTAGGATGAAAAGGTGATGCTAGGAAGGGAAAACATCGATCAAGCGAATCCCTAATCTGACTAACATTATTTGTGCATGTATTTAAGTTGCAAAAAGGATGACAGCCAAGGTTTTGGGTTTTTTTCGCAGTCTAAAAGGATTTAGAAGAAGCTGATTAGGTTAGGTATTTAATATAATGCGTTCTGGGCAGAGCCGGATTTAAGTATATGTAACCCATAGGCCCAAGTGATTTACGGAGAAATACACAAAAGTACCGTTTGGGTACTTTTTTAGCAGCCGAGCATCACGCGAGGAGTGAAGTTTGAGTAATGTTAATGAAATAAAACAAAGTATGATAAAAATTTAATAGTTTAGAAACAAATTTGGGCTATATATTTGCATTAGGGGGGGGGGGGGTAAAGGATAACATATATTAAATAAGTAATCTAACCTAACGTAGGTACTCTTTTTTGCCCCTTTAACCCCAAAAACTAAAGTTTAAATATTTTTCACAGAGTGAGCAATACCTAACTAGGCAGCGGAAACCTGTTTTTCAATAGCATCTTTGATATTCTTTGTGCGGTTCTTCTCGCGTGTTGCCCGGCTGCCTAAACAAGTACTGTTCGGAGATATTGAAAGCCCTGAACAGAAGGCAACTGATGACTGATGAGCCAAGAGTAATGCAAGAGAGAGATGATACCAAGCTCTCAGCTGCCATACTTGGGAGGCATCTAACAGTTTATAAGCGGCCACGGAATTCCTGTGTTATTTTAAAATAATTTTTGTGAATAGGCAGCGCAGCAGCAAAGTGCACTTGGCACTTTGACGATAATCACATCAGTCTAGTTTTTGTTAAAAAAAAAGAAAAAAAAGATTGCTCAGTGTTTTTTCCTGGCCTAATTTTGGGCGGCCTACTTTCCATAATTCTCTGTTGTAGTTTCAATAATTTTGTTACAAGGGTATTATATTTTCATCATATTAAGCAAGACATTGGAATTATAATACATTTTTCTCTTCTGCCCTCTATCTGGCGTCTTTGAAAAGGGGGTTACATCTATAACCGAATTTTGTCGTATCACACATGTAGAATTAAAGTAACAACGCATCTGGCCCAGTATTTTGTGATCGACATCAGTTAATTAATGACATTTTTCGATACATATTTAGAATCCGTTAAACACGCGAGAAGTAAAGTTTCTTTAATGCTAATGAAATAAAACTAAATAGGATGAAAACATAATCGTTTATGAACAAATCTGGGCTATATATTTCCATATTAGGGGGGGAGGGGTGGTGGTAAAGCATAGCATATATTAAATACATAACCTAACCTAGGTAGGCCTACCTTTTTTGCCCCTTCAACCCCAAAAACCGAAAGTTTAAATCTTTGTCACGGAGTGAGCAATACCTCACTAGGCAGCATAATACCTGCTTTTCGTATAACATATTTCATATTTCGATGTGGTCTTTCTCGCGTGTTTATCGGATTCTAAATAAGTACCAATTTCTCTGTTCTTCCAGTTTGCTTTGAAAAGTTATTGAGATTTTTTTTTTTTTTGGGGGGGGGGGGGTCTTTCCTTAAAGCCTTTGAAAAAACACCGTTTTTCAACTGTAAGTAAGGAGCAATATGAAAACTTAATACAAGCATAAATTATTCCGTATATGAGGTTAGATAACTTAATACAAGCATAAATTATTCCGTATATGAAATTTGCCTCATATACGGAAATGTACGGAATGTATGGAATATGAATTGAGACCCTTGTGTTTCATAAGCCTTTCTTCAAGAATTGGGTCAAAAAGTCAAACTTTATCGCAAAGAGCGAGGCATTGAGAAGGGGACGACCCAAGTCATATCCGGGATAATTTCGACTCTTTTAAGTTTTAATGTTGCTGCTTACTGTCAATTAAAAAGAACTTTATTCATTTAATTAATACATTAGAAAATTCGCTTATTTATACAAAAAGAAGGGAACAACATTCAAAGGGGGCAATCGCAAATAAAAATATGCCGTCAAATTCAGCATGTCTAAGAAGCCATGAGACGATATCTGAAGCCACAATAATAAGAAATGTTCAATTATGTGATTTCCCCAGAACGAATGCGTGTTTTTGTGTTTTATTATTATTCTTTTTACCAGAAGTCATTGTATTGATCTAGCTGCTTACTTAGAAAAAGATTGAATTTTCTACAGTTTTCAAGTTTATAGCTGTTAAATATATCGTTTTTGGTATTAAAAACGAACTTAAAAATATCAAACAATTTGTGATTATGAACTATAGTAAGGAGCGACGCAGTTTCAATAGTAACCAAATATCTAAAAAACGAAAATATTATATCAATAGATTCATGAAAAGAATCAACTTATTTTGCTGAATCCAGATATCTATATATAATTCAATAGGTTTAGTGTTACCCCTCAATTGATATGAGCCATAAAAAAAAATTCGCTTAGTTTCGAAAAATGGAGGAAATACCCCTCAAAAGTCAAGAAATCTTGAGATTCCAAAAGTTTTTCAAAGAAAAGTAAATAGCCTTTACTCTCTTTGAAAAATTTCTTTTTCGGATAGTTTTTTTAAATTAATCACTACAAAAGAGTATTTAATTGTAGCGTCAATGTGGATTGAAATTTTTCATTGCCTCTCAATGGGGTCATTTCCAGGCCCGGATCGACTAGGTGCGGGGCCCATTTGGAAGCTTTTTGTGGGGCTCTCTCTATTCATTAAATTTTTCAGTAAAATTCAATATATATATATATATATATATATATATATATATATATATATATATATATATATATATATATATATATATATATATATATATATATATATATATATATATATATATATATATATATATATATATATATATATATATATATATATATATATATATATATATATATATATATATATATATATATATATATATATGTATATATTTATAATACCGGAAGACCAACGACTACGCAGTAGGCTTTCATATATTGATTCTCATTTTCACTTGTCTTCTATCAGAGTCTGTTGCCCAAGTGAAGCCAGAGGTTTCTTTAAATTGTCCTCTACTTCTCGCAGTTTCATGTAACCTTTAGCATAGCTCTTTGTGTATCAGAATATTTCTTCTATTAGATCCATTGGGTTACGAGAGACCCATCATTTAAAGGATGTGCAAGGTGTTCTTTAAATGCTTCATTAAAGGTCTAAAAAGTATATTTAGCTATATGAATGTGGTTCAAAATTACCGTCAGGGGTCAGTGATGGATGTACCGCTAAATTGATTTTGTGATGAATTCGTCCAGCTACATTGAAGCTGAGAGCATTGCGACTATTCATTTTCGATTGTCGCTTACGCTGAATGAAGTTAAAGCAAAACATCAGTTTAAGTTTTGTATTTGTTTTGGGAAATCTTTAGAAAGCAAGGGACGTCCAGAACAGGCCGAACCAATTCATTTGGAAATTGTGGAGGTGGCAATGCAATTCGACCAAGCAGGCAGCAATCTGCAAATAAATCTTCTTTGTTGTTCACTTTCTTTGTTTAATGCTTTCATGTTTGACCTTTTCTTATTCCTGCTGTTGCTTGTAATTCTTGCTGCCGCTTATTTTCTAACGGCATATTTCTTTGTTCTCGCTGTCGTATATCTTCTATCCATATTTTTCTCTGTTCTTTATTTTCATTTTTGATTTATTCTGATCCTCATTGTCAAAGGTCTTGTAACCTCATATTTTTTTGTTCTTCACTTTCAATCTTGAGCTACTGTAATTCTTGCTGCCACTTAACTTTCAATGGCTTATTTCTTTGTTCTTCAGTTTCGTTTTTGACAAGTTGTAATTCTGGTTTTCGCAAGTATTCTAACCACATATTTCTTTGTTCTTCATTTTCGTTTGTCATTGCTTCAGATATTTATTCAATGCCCTTTGCTTTAGATGCTCGGATTGGTCTTGCCAGTTTTGATGGTCTAGTTTTGTCATTTCCACCCGTTCATCTACTTTTTCTCAGGTCGTTCTCTTGATATTGTCTCATTTGATGGTCCAGTTTTTCTCGTTTTGAGCTTACGTTTTTGTCCTCTTTTGTTTTTTTGTCCCTTTTTTCCTCATTTTGAGCTTACATTAGTTATGTCTTTGTCCTCTAGATATTATGAAACTGTTGAAAATTCCTTTATAAATTTACATCAGTAGAGTGCTAACTTATACTTTGGGGAGACGTATAGCCACTACTCTTTTCTTCCTTATTGGTTTAATATCATGAAGAAGGTTTAACGGCGATTCCGTAGATATGATAGTTTGGATTCTATGGAAGTCCTACACCTTTTCAAAGAGAGTGAGTACTACGCTTTACTTCTTCGTGTTATGTATAATGCTCAAGTGGCGTTTGAACAGTGTTGTCAATTTAAAATAGAGTTTAACGTTATAGTATACTAAAAAGTTGATACTAAGAAAGATGGAGATAGCAAGAAAAGAATTTTAATAATGGATAGCTTTACTTCTTCGATGTGTTCTGTATAATACACAAGTGGCGTTTGAACAGTGCTGCCAGTTTAAAATATGGTCTAACGTTAAAGTATACTAAAAAGTTGATACTAAGAGAGATGTAGACGGCGAGAAAAGAATTTTAATAAAGAAATTCAGAACAATCCATAGAAATCCTTACAGATCAAGTAGTGAGGTATATATGAGTATGAACCATCATGGATCATAAGCACCAACGACCCTAATCACCAGGGACTTCAACCCTCCAAAGGTCCCCTATCCCCAAACTCCAAGGGGGCACCTCCCCTCCAACTTTTTGACCCCCCTCCGTTTTTTTTTTGTTTTTTTTCATATGATATATTTTTTCAACTTTTTTTACATGTCTTCAAATGAGATGAAACATACTTAAATTCAGTGGTATTTTGTCGTGGTTTACCTTGTCACAGTTATATTCTCTTGATTTTTCAGAGTTCATTTTGGATTTCTTTCATTGAAATGCAAGAGTTGGAATATTTCAGTAGTGTTTTGTTATGGTTTACCTTGTCACAGTTACATTCTCTTGATTTTTCAAAGCTCATTTTGTATTTCTTTCGTTGAAATGAAAGAGTTGGATTATTTCAGTAGTGTTTTGTTGTGGTTTACAATGTCAAAGTTACATTCGCTTGATTTTTCAAAGTTCATTTTGAATTTCTTTAGTTGAAATGCAAGAGTTGGAATATTTCAGTAGTTTCTTGTTGTGCTTTACCTTGTCACAATTAAATTCTATTGATTGTTTAAAGTTCATTTTGGATTTCTTTCGTTGAAATGCAAGAGTTGGACTATTTCAGTAGTGTTTTGTTGTTCTTTACCTTGACAAAGTTGTATTCTCTTGATTTTTCAAAGTTAATTTTGGATTTATTTCGTGAAATGCAAGAGTTGGAATATTTCAGTAGTGTTTTGTCGTAGTTTACCTTGTCACAGTTACATTCTCTTGATTTTTCAAAGTTCATTTTGGATTTCTTTCGTTGAAATGCAAGAGTTGGAATATTTCAGTAGTGTTTTGTCGTGGTTTACTATTTCACAGTTACATTCTCTTGATTTTTCAAAGTTCATTTTGGATTTTTACATTCTCTTGATTTTTCAAAGTTCATTTTGAATTTCTTTCGTTGAAATGCAAGAGTGTGATTATTTCAGTAGTGTTTTGTCGTGGTTTACCTTGTCACAGTTACGTTCTCTTAATTTCTCAAAGTTCATTTTGGATTTCATTCGTTGAAATGCAAGAGTTGGAATATTTCAGTAGTATCTTTTTGAGCTTTACCTTGCCACAGTTACATTCTCTTGATTTTTCAAAGCTCATTTTGTATTTCGGTCCTTGAAATGCAAGAGTTTGAATATTTCAGTAGTGTTTTGTTGGGCTTTACCTTGTCACAGTTACATTCACTTGATTTTTAAAAGTTCATTTGGAATTTCTTTTGTGAAATGCAAGAGTTGGAATATTTCAGTATTTTTCGTCGTGGTTTACCTTGTCATAGTTACATTCTCTTGATTTTTCAAAGTTCATTTTGTGATTTCTTTCCTTGAAATGCAAGAGTTGGAATATTTCAGAAGTGTTTTGTCATGGTTTACCTTGTCGAAGTTACATTCTCTTGATTGTTCAAAGTTAATTTTTGGATTTCTTTCGTGAAATGCAAGAGTTGGAATATTTCAGTAGTGTTTTGTTATGGTTTTCCTTGTCACAGTTACATTCTCTTGATTTTTCAAAGTTAATTTTGAATTTCTATCGTGAAATGCAAGAGTTGGAATATCTCAGTAGTGTTTTGTTATGGTTTACCTTGTCACAGTTACATTCTCTTGATTTTTCAAAGTTCATTTTGAATTTCTTTCGTTGAAATGCAAGAGTTGGAATATTTCAGTAGTGTTTTGTCTTGTTCTACCATGTCACAGTTACATTCTCTTGACTTTTCAAAGTTCATTTTGGATTTCATTCGTTGAAATGCAAGAGCTGGAATATTTCAGTAGTGTCTTTTTGAGCTTTACCTTGTCACAGTTACATTCTCTTGATTTTTCAAAGTTCATTTTGGATTTCTTTCGTTGAAATGCAAGAGTTGGAATATTTCAGTAGTGTTTTGTTGTGCTTTACCTTGTCAAAGTTACATTCTCTTGATTTTTCAAAGTTCATTTTGAATTTCTTTCGTGAAATGCAAGAGTTGGAATATTTCAGTAATGTTTCGTCGTGGTTTACCTTGTCATAGTTACATTCTCTTGATTTTTCAAAGTTCATTTTGGATTTCTTTCCTTGAAATGCAAGAGTTGGAATATTTCAGAAGTGTTTTGTCATGGTTTACCTTGTCGAAGTTACATTCGCTTGATTTTTCAAAGTTCATTTTTGGATTTCTATCATTGAAAAGCAAGAGTTGGAATATTTCAGTAATTTTCGTTTGTGGTTCACCATGTCAATTTGAATATATCTTGATTTTTAAAAGTTATCTTGGGATGAATTTCGTTGAACAAAAAGATCTTGTCAATTTAAGTAGGGTATTGACGTGCAATAACATACCACGCCTACATTCTATGGATTTTCAAAATTCATTTTGTATTTCTTTGAATTTCTTTTTGAAATGCAAGAGTTGGAATATTTCAGTAGTGTTTTGTCGTGTTTTACCCTATCACAGTTACATTCTCTTGATTTTTCAAAGCTCTTTTTGAATTTCTGTCGTGAAATTCTAGAACTGGAATATTTCAGTTCTGTTTTATAATGATCTACCTTGTCACAGTTACATTCTCATGATTTTTGCAAATTTCAATTTGGATTTCTCTCATTGAAATGCAAGAGTTGGAATATTTCAATAGTGTTTTGTCGTGGTTTACCTTGTCACAGTTACATTCTCTTGATTTTTCAAAGTTCATTTTGAATTTCTTTCGTTGAAATGCAAGAGTTGGAATATTTCAGTAGTGTTTTGTCGTGGTTTACCTTGTCTCAGTTACATTCTCATGATTATTCAAAGTTCAGTTTGAATTTCTGTCATTGTAATGCAAGAGTTGGATTATTTCAGTAGTGTTTTGTTGTGGTTTACCTTTTCAAACTTACATTCTCTTGATTTTTCAATGTTCATTTTGAATTTCTTTCGTTGAAATGCAAGAATTGGAATATTTCAGTAGTGTCTTGTCATGGTTTACCTTGGCACAGTTACGTTCTCTTAATTTCTCAAAGTTCATTTTGAATTTCTTTCGTTGAAATGCAAGAGTTGGAACATTTCAGTAGTATCTTGTTGTGCTTTACCTTGCCACAGTTACATTCTCTTGACTTTTCAAAGTTCATTTTCGGTTTATATCGTTGAAATGTAAGAGTTAGAATATTTCAGTAGTGTTTTATTAAGGATTACCATATCACACTTACATTCTCGTGATTTTTCTAAGTTCATTATTGATTTATATCTTGGAACTGAAAGAGTTGTAATGTATCAGTAGTTTTTTGTTGTGGTTTACCTTGTCACAGTTACATTCTATTGATTTGTTAAAGTTCTTTTTGTATTTCTTTCATTGAAATTAAAGAGTTGGATTAGTTAATTAGTGTTTTGTCTTGTTTTAACATGTCACAGTTACATTCTCTTTACTTTTCAAAGTTCATTTTGGATTTGTTTCGTTGAAATGCAAGAGTTGGAATATTTCAGTAGTGTTTTGACTTGGTTTACCATGTCAAAGTTATATTATCATTATTTTTCAAAGTTCATTTTGAATTTTTTTCATTGAAATGAAAGAGTTGGAATAATTGAGTAGTGTTTTGTATTGGTTTACCTTGTCACAGTTACATTCTCATGATTTTTCAAAGTTAATTTTGAATTTCTTTCATTGAAATGCAAGATTTGGATTATTTTAGTAGTGTTTTGTTTTGGTTTACCTTGTCACACTTACATTCTCTTGATTTTTCAAAGTTCATTTTGGATTTCATTCATTGAAAAGTGAGATCCGGATCACTTCTGAAGTTTCTCACTATGGCTTTCCAAGTCAAGAATACGTTTTCTAAATTTTCATATAGTCATATTGAATTTCTATAGATTAAAAGAAATAGTTTAAATATTTCTATAATGTGTTGATGTGGTTTAATTTGTCAGATATACATCCTCTTAATTTTTAAAAGTTCATTTTGAATTTCTTTCTTTGAAATGCAAGAGTTGGAATGTTTCAGTAGTGTTTTGTCGTGGTTTACCTTGTCACAGTTTTACTCTCTTGGTTCTTCAAAGTTCATTTTGGATTTCTTTCCTTGAAGAGCAAGAGTTGAAATATTTCAGTAGTGTTTTGTCGTGGTTTACAATTTCACAGTTACATTCTCTTGATTTTTCAAAGTTCATTTTGGATTTCTTTCGTTGAAATGCAAGAGTTGGAATATTTCAGTAGTGTTTTGTCATGGTTTACCACGTTAGAGTTACATTCTCTTGATTTTTCAAAGTTCATTTTGGATTTCTTTCGTTAAAATGCAAGAGTTGGAATATTTCAGTAATGTTTTGTTGTGGTTTACCTTTTCACAGTTACATTCTCTTAATTTTTCAAAGTTCATTTTGAATTTCTTTCATTGAAATGCAAGAGTTGGATTATTTCAGTAGTGATTTGTCGTGGTTTACCTTGTCACAGTTACATTCTCATGATTTTTCAAAGTTCATTTTGAATCTCTTTCATTGAAATGCAAGAGTTGGATTATTTCAGTAGTGTTTTGTCGTGGTTTACCTTGTCACAGTTACATTCTCTTAATTTTCAAAGTTCACTCTGAATTTCTTTTATTGAAATACATGAGTTGGAATATTTTAGTAGTGTTTTGTCGTGCTTTACCTTGCTACAGTTACATTCTCTTGATTTATCAAAGTTCATTTTTTGAATTTCTTTCCTTGAAATGCAAGAGTTGGAAAATTTCAGTAGTGTTTTGTCATGGTTTACTTTGTCACAGTTACATTCTCTTTATTTTTCAATGTTCATTTTGTATTTCTTTCGTTGAAATGAAAGAGTTGGAATATTTTCAGTAGTGTTTTGTCATGCTTTACCGTATCACAGTTACATTCTCTTGATTTTTCAAAGTTCATTTTGGATTTATTTCGTTGAAATGTGTTTGTTGTGCTTTACTATGTCGCACTTAGATTCTCTTGATTTTTCATACTTGATTTTGGATTTCTTTCGCTGAAATGCAAGAGTTGGAATATTTTAGTTGTGTTATGTCGTGCTTTACCATGTCAAAGTTACATTATCTTGATTTGCAAAGTTACTTTTGAATTTCTTTCGTGAAATGCAAGAGTTGGAATATTTCAGTAGTGTTTTGTCGTGGTTTACCTTGTCACAGTTACATTATCTTTATTTTTAAAAGTTAATTTTGTATTTCATTCCTTGACATGTAAGATTTAGAATATTTCAGTAGTGTTTGTCGTGCTTTACCTTGTCAAAGTTACATGCTGTTGATTTTTCAAAGTTCATTTTGAATTCCTTTCATTGAAATGTAAGATTTGGAATATTTCAGTAGTGTTTTGTTGTGGTTTACTTAGTCACTGTTACATTCTCTTGATTTTTCAAAGTTCATTTTCGATTTCTTTCATTGAAATGCAAGAGTTGGAATATTTCAGTAGTGTTTTTTGGATTTCTTTCATTGAAATGCAAGAGTTGGAATATTTCAGTAGTGTTTTGTCATGGTTTACCTTGTCACAGTTACATTACCTTGATTTTTCAAAGTTTATTTTGGATTCCTTTCGTTGAAATGCAAGAGTTGGAATATTTCACTAGTGTTTTGTATCTGGGTTGGTTTTTTGCACGTCCAAGAATTAGCTAGTAAACATTTCTCCATGTTTAAGTTAGGTTAGGTTATATTAGGCTAGATTAAGTTAGGTTAGGTTAAGTTAGGTCAGGTTAGCCCACGTATGCGTGCGTACGTAGGCTAACCTAACCTAACTTAACCTAACCTAACTTAATCTAACGTAACCTAACCTAACTTAAACATGGAGAAATGTTTACTAGCTAGCCTAACCTGACCTAACTTAGCTAACCTAACCTAACTTAGCTAGCCTAACCTAACCTAACCAGACACCAACCCAGACATGTAAACAAATAGATTCAGACATAGAAACAGATAAAGACATGCACTTTAGACATTCAAACCAACAAAGACAAATTCTTGGACTTATAAGAACCCAAACCAGATACAAAACACTAGTGAAATAATCCAACTCTTGCATTTCAACGAAAAAAATCCAAAATGAACTTTGAAAAATCAAGAGAATGTATATGTGACTAGGTAAACCACGAGAAAACACTAATGAAATATTCCAACTCTTGCATTTCAACGAAAGAAATTAAAAATGAACTTTGAAAAATTAAGAGAATGTAACTGTGACAAGGTAAACCATGACAAAACACTACTGAAATATTCAAACTCTCGCATTTCATCGAAGGAAATTCAAGTTGAACATTGAAAAATCAAGAAAATATAGCTATGAGTAGGTAAACTAAAACAAAACAATACTGAAATATTCCAATTCTTTCATTTCAAGGAAAGAAATCCAAAATAAACTTTGAAAAATCAAGAGAATATAACTGCGACATGGTAAACTACGACAAAACACTACTGAAATATTCCAACTCTTGCATTTTAAGGAAAGAAATCCAAAATGAACTTTGAAAAATCAAGAGAATGTAACTGCTACAAGGTATGCCATGACAAAACAATACTGAATTGTTACAATTCTTACATTTCAACGATAGAAATTCAAAATGAGTTTTGAAAAATTAAGAGAATGTAACTTAGACATGATAAATCACGATGGAACACTATTGAAATATTCCAAATCTTGCATTTCAAGAAAGAAATTAAAAATGAACTTTGAAAAATCAAGAGATTGTAACTGTGACAAGGTAAACGACGACAAAACACTACTGAAATAATCTAAATCTTGCATGTCACGAAACAAATTCAGAATGAACTTTTAAGAATCAAGAGAATGTAACTGTGACAATGTAAAACCACAACAACACACTACTGAAATATTCCAACTCTTGCATTTTAACGAAAGAAATCCAAAATGAACTTTGAAAAATTAAGAGAATGTAACTGTGACAAGGTAAACCACGACAAGACACTACTGAAATATTCCAACTCTTGCATTTCAACGAGATAAATCAAAAATGAACTTTTAAAAATTAAGAAAATGGGACTTTGACAAGGTAAACCATGACAAAACACTACTGATATATTACAACTCTTGCATTTCAACGAAATAAATCCTCAATTAAATTTGAAAAATTAAGAGAATGTAACTGTGAAAAGGTAAACCATAACAAAACACTACTGAAATATTCCAACTCTTGCATTTCATCGAAAGAAATTCAAAATAAACTTTGAAAAATTAAGACAATGTAACTGTGACAAGGTAAACCACGACAAAACACTACTGAAATATTCAAACTCTTGCATTTCAACGAAAGAAATCCAAAATGAACTTTGAAAAATCAAGAGAATGTAACTGTGAAAAGGTAAACCACGACAAAACACTACTGAAATATTCCAACTCTTGCATTTCAATTAAAGAAATTCAAAACCAAATTTTAAAAATCAAGAGAATGTAACTGTGACAAGGTAAACCATGACAAAACATTACTGAAATAATCCAACTCTTGCATTCCAATGAAAGAAATTGAAAATTAACTTCGAAATATCAAGAGAATGTGACTGTGATAAGGTAAAACACGACAAAACACAACTGAAATATTCCAAATCTTGCATTTCAATGAAACAAATCCAAAATAACCTTTGAAAAATAAAGAGAATGTAACTGTGAAAAGGTAAACCATGACAAAACACAACTGAAATATTCCAACTCTTGCCATTCAACGAAAGAAATCCAAATGAACTTTGAAAAATCAAGAGAATGTAACTGTGACAAGGTAAACCATGACAAAACACTACTGAAATATTCCGACTCTTGCATTTCACGAACGAAATCCTAAATGAAATTTGAAAAATCAAGAGAATGTAACTGTGGTATGGTAAACCACGACAAAATACTACTGAAATAATCCAACTCTTGCATTTCAGTGAAAGAAATCCAAAATGAACTTTGAAAAATCAAGAGAATGTAAGTGTGACAAGGTAAACCATGACAAAAAACTACCGCAATATTCCAACCATTGCATTTGAACAAAAGAAATTCAAAATGGACTTTGAAAAATAATAAAAATATAACATTGAAAAGGTAAACCAGAACAAAACACTACTAAAGTAATACAACTCATGCATTTCAATGAAAGAAATCCAAAAATAACATTTAAAAATCATGAGCATGAAGATTTGACATGTTAAACCATTAAAAAACACTACTGTAATATTCCAACTCTTGCATTTCAACGAAAGAAATACAAAATGAACTTTGAAAAATCAAGAAAATGTAACTGTGACAAGGTAAACCACGACAAAACACTACTGAAATATTCCAACTCTTGCATTTCAAGGAATGAAATCCAAAATAAACTTTGAAAATCAAGAGAATATAACTGCGACATGGCAAACTACGACAAAACACTACTGAAATATTACAACTCTTGCATTTCAATGAAATAAATTCAAAATGAACTTTGAAAAAACAAGAGAATGTAACATTGACAAGGTAAACCACGACAAAACACTACTGAAATATTCCAACTCTTGCATTTCAACGAAAGAAATTCAAATGAACTTTGAAAAATCAAGAGAATGTAACTGTGACAAGGGAAAACACAACAAAACACTACTGAAATATTCCAACTCTTGCATTTCAAGGAAAGAAATCCAAAATAAACTTTGAAAAATCAAGAGAATATAACTGCGACAAGGTAAACCACTACAAAACACTACTGAATTATTACAACTCTTTCATTTCAACGAAAGAAATTCAAAATGAACTTTGAAAAATTAAGAGAATGTAACTGTAACAAGGTAAACCACGACAGAACACTACTGAAATATTCCAACTCTTGCATTTCAACGAAAGAAATTCAAAATAAACTTTGAAAAATCAAGAGAATGTAACTGTGAAAAGGTAAACCATAAAAAACACTACTGAAATATTCCAACTCTTGCATTTCATCGAAAGAAATTCAAAATAAACTTTGAAAAATTAAGACAATGTAACTGTGACAAGGTAAACCACGACAAGACACTACTGAAATATTCAAACTCCTGCATTTCAACGAAAGAAATCCAAAATGAACTTTGAAAAATCAAGAGAATGTAACTGTGAAAAGGTAAACCACGACAAAACACTAATTAAATAATCCTACTCTTTCATTTCAATTAAAGAAATTCAAAATGAACTTTGAAAAATCATGAGAATGTAACTGTGACAAGGTAAACCACGACAAAACACTACTGAAATAATCCAACTCTTGCATTTCAATGAAAGAAATTCAAAATGAACTTTGAAAAATTAAGAAAATGTAACTGTGACAAGGCAAACCACAACAAAACACTACTGAAATATTCCAACTCTTGCATTTCAACGAAAGAAATCCAAAATGAACTTTGAAGAATCAAGAGAATGTAACTGTGACATGGTAAACCATGACAAAACACAACTGAAATATTCCAATTCTTGCCATTCAACGAAAGAAATCTAAAATGAACTTTGAAAAATCAAGAGAATGTGACTGTGACAAGGTAAACCAAGACAAAACACTACTGAAATATTCTGACTCTTGCATTTCACGAAAGAAATTCAAAATGAACTTTCAAAAATCAAGAGAATGTAACTGTGGTATGGTAAACCACGACAAAACACTACTGAAATATTCCAACTCTTGCATTTCACGAAAGAAATTCAAAATAAACTTTGAAAAATCAAGAAAATGTAACTGTGACAAGGTAAAGCACAACAAAACACTACTGAAATAATCAAACTCTTTCATTTCAAATAAAGAAATCCACAATAAACTTTGAAAAATCAAGAGAATGTAACTGTGACATGGTAAACCACGATAAGACACTACTAAAATATTCCAACTCTTGCATTTCAAAGAAAGAATTTCAAAAAGAACATTGAAAAATAAAGATAATGTAACTGTGACAAGGTAAACCATGACAAAACACTACTGAAATATTCAAACTCTTTCATTTCAACGAAGGAAATACAAGATGAATTTTGAAAAATGAAGAAAATATAACTTTGACTAGGTAAACCACGACAAAACACCACTGAAATATTCCAACTCTCGCATTTCAAAGAAAGAAATCCAAAATGAACTTTGAAAAATCAAGAGAATATAACTGCGACATGGCAAACCACGACACAACACTACTGAAATATTCTAACTCTTGTATTTTAAGGAAAGATATACGCAATGAAATTTGAAAAATCAAGAGAATTTAACTGCTGCAAGGTAAGCCATAACTTAACAATACTGAATTGTTACAATTCCTACATTTCAATGATAGTAATACAAAATGAATTTTGAAAAATCAAGAGAATGTAACTTAGACATGGTAAAACATGATGGAACACTATTGAAATATTCCAAATCTTGCATTTCAAGAAAGAAATTCAAAATAAACTTTGAAAAATCAAGAGAATGTAACTGTGGTATGGTAAACCACGACAAAACACTACTGAAACATTCCAACTCTTGCATTTCACGAAAGAAATTCAAAATGAACTTTGAAAAATCAAGAGAATGTAACTGTGACAAGGTAAAGCACAACAAAACACTACTGAAATATTCCAACTCTTGCATTTAAACGAAAGAAATCCAAAATGAACTTTGAAAAATCAAGAGAATGTAACTGTGACAAGGTAAACCACGACAAGACACTACTGATATATTGTGACCACGACATGGTAAACTACGAAAAAACACTACTGAAATATTCCAACTCATGCATTTCATGGAAAGAAATTCAAAATAAACTTTGAAAAATTAAGAGAATGTAACTGTGACAAGGTAAACCACGACAAAATACTACTGAAATATTCCAACTCTTGCATTTCAAGGAAAGAAATCCAAAATTAACTTTGAAAAATCAAGAGAATATAACTGCGACTAGGTAAACCGTAACAAGACACTACCTAAATATTCCACTTCGTGCATTTAAACGTCAAAATTTCAAAATGAACTTTGAAACATCAAGTAAATTTGAGATTGAAAAAAAAATCAATGGCAAGACACAACTGGGAATATACACAAATTGCACTAATTCAAAAGACATCCAAAATGACCATTGAATTAACAAGATATTGTAACTGTGACAAGGTAAACCACAACAAAATACTACTGAAATAATCCAACTCTTGCATTTAAACGTAAGAATTCCAAAATGAACTTTGAAAAATCAACAGAATGTAACTGTGACATGGTAAACCACGACAAAACACTACTGAAATATTCCAACTCTTGCATTTCAATGAAAGAAATTCAAAATGAACTTTGAAAAATTAAGAGAATGCAACTGTGACATTGTAAACCATGACAAAACACTACTGAAATATTCAAACTCTTGCATTTCAACGAAAGAAATTCACAATTAGCTTTGAAAAAACAAGATATTGTAACTTTGATATGGTAAATGAATACAAAACACAACTGAAATATTCCAACTCTTGCATTGCACGAAAGAAATTCAAAATGAACATTGAAAAATAAAGAAAATCTAACACTGACAAGGTAAAGCTCAACAAGACATTACTGAAATATTCCAACTCTTGCATTTCAACGAAAGAAATCCAAAAAGAACTTTGAAAAATTAATAGAATGTAACTGTGACAAGGTAAACCACGACAAAACACTACTGAAATATTCCAACTCTTTCATTTCAACGAAAGAAATTAAAAATGAACTTTGAAAGATCAAGAGAATGTAACTGGGACTAGGCAAACCACAACAAAACACTACTGAAATATTCCAACTCTTGCATTTCAATGAAAGAAATCCAAAATGAACTTTGAAAATCAAGAAAATATAACTGCGACATGGTAAACTACGACAAAACACTACTGAAATATTCCAACTCTTGCATTTCAAGGAAAAAAAATCCAAAATGAACTTTGAAAAATCAAGAGAATGTAAATGTGACAATGTAAACCACGACAAAACATTACTGAAATATTCCAACTCTTGCATTTCACGAAAGAAATTCAAAATGAACTTTGAAAAATCAAGAGAATGTAACTGTGGTAAGGTAAACCACGACAAAACACTACTGAAATATTCCAACTCTTGCATTTCAAGAAAGAAATTCAAAATGAACTTTGAAAAATCAATAGAATGTAACTGTGACAAGGTAAAAAACAACAAGACACTACAGAAATATTACAACTCTTGCATTTCTACGAAAGAAATACAAAATGAACTTTGAAAAATCAAGAGAATGTAGCTGTGTCAAGGTAAACCACGATAAAACACAACTAAAATACTCCAACTCTTGCATTTCAACGACAGAAATCCAAAATGAACTTTGAAAAAATCACGAGAATGTAAATGTGATAAGGTAAACCTCAACAAAACACTACTTAATTAATCCAACTCTTGCATTTCAATGAATGAAATCCATAATGAACTTTGAAAAATCAAGAGAATGTAACTGTGACAAGGTAAACCACGATAAAATACTACTGAATTATTCCAACTCTTGCATTTCAATGAAAGAAATCCAAAATGAACTTTGAAAAATCATGAAAACATAAATGTGAAAAGGTAAACCATAACAAGACACTACTGAAATGTTCCAAATCTTGCATTTCAACGAAAGAAATTCAAGATGAACTTTGAAAAATTAAGAGAATGTAACTGTGACAAGGTAAAGCACGACAAAACACTACTGAAATATTCCAACTCTTGCATTTCAACGAAAGAAATCCAAAATGAACTTCGAAAAATAGAGAGAATATAAGTGTCAAAAGGTAAACCACAACAAAATACTACTGAAATAATTTAACTCTAGCATTTCAATGAAAGAAATTCAAAATGAACTTTGAAAAATCAAGATAATGTAACTGCGACTATGTAAACAATGATAAAACCCTCCTGAAAAATTCCAAATTTTGCCTTTCAACTAAAGAAATAGAACATGAACATTGAATTTTCAAGAGAAGGTAACTGTTACTGAGTAAACAGCAACAAGCAAAGACAAAGAAAATTAACCTCATTACCTTCAGCAATAGAAATCCAAAATGAACTTTGAAAAATCAAGAGATTGTAACTTTGACAATGTAAACCACAACGAAACACTAGTGAAATAATCCACCTCTTGCCTTTCAACAAAAAAAATTCAAAATGATCTTTGAAAAATCAAGAGAATGTAACTGTGACATGGTAAACCACGACAATACACTACTGAAATATTCCAACTCTTGCATTTCACGAAAGAAATTCAAAATGAACTTTGAAAAATCAAGAGAATGTAACTGTGGTATGGTAAACCACGACAAAACACTACTGAAATATTCCAACTCTTGCATTTCAACGAAAAAAATTCAAAATGATCCTTGAAACATAAAGATACTGTAACTGTGACAAGGTGATGGTAAATAAACAACAACAGAAGTATTCAAATTAGTGCAATTCTAGTACAGTAATCCAAAATAATCTTTGAAAATTTCATAGTTTTTTTATATTACAATTTAAAGAACGACAAAATGCTATTAAAATATTCTAAATCTCTCATTTAAACGAAAGAAATAAAAAAGGAACTTTGTAAGATTAAGAGAATATAACTTTGACAAGGTAAACCACAACAAAACACTACTGAAATATTCCAACTCTTACATTTCAATGAAAGAAATTCAAAATGAACTTTGAAAAATCAAGATATTGTAACAGTGAAAAGGTAAACCATGACAAAACACTACTGAAATATTCAAACTCTTGCATTTCAACGAAGGAAATCCATGACGAACTTTGAAAAATCAAAAAGATGTAACTTTGACAAGGTAAACCACAACAAAACACTACTGAAATAATCCAACTCTTACATTTCAATGAAAGAAATTCAAAATGAACTTTGAAAAATTAAGAGAATGTAAGTGTGATAAGGTAAACCATAACAAAACACTACTGAAATATTCCAACTCTTGCATTTCAACGATAGAAATTCAAAATAAACTTTGAAAAATTAAGAGAATGTAACTGTGACAAGGTAAACCATGACAAGACACTACTGAAATAATCCAACTCTTTCATTTCAATGAAAGAAATCCAAAATGAAATTTTAAAAATCAAGAGAATTTAACTGTGAAAAATTAAACTAAGAACAAATAATGATGAAATAATCTAAGTCTTATTTTTCAATTGCTAAAATTCAAAATGAACTACGCAAAATCATAAGATTGTTACTGTAACAAGATAAATCACGACAATACACAATTGTCATAATTAAACTCTTTCATTTTATCTAAAAACATTCAAAATGAACATTGAAAAATTAAGAGAATGTAACTTTGAAAAGGTAAACCACAACAAAACACTACTGAAATATTCCAACTCTTGTATTTCACGAAAGAAATCCAAAATGAACTTTTAAAAATCAAGAGAATGTAACTGTGACATGGTAAACCATAACAAAACACTATTGAAATAATTCAACTCTTGCCTTTCAACGAAAGAAATTCAAAATGAACTTTCAAAAATTAAGAGAATTTAACTTTGAGAAAGTAAACCATGACGAAACACTACCTAAATTTTCCATCTCTTGCATTTCAACGATAGGAATTCAAAATAAACTTTGAAAAAGGAAGAGTATGTAACTGTGATAAGGTAAACCATAACAAAACACTACTGAAATAATCTAACTCCTATATTTCAACGAAAGAAATCCAAAATGAACTTTTAGAAATAAAGAGAATGTAACTTTCGTAAGGTAAAGCACAACAAAACACTACTGAAATAATCCAACTCTTGCATTTCAATGAAAGAAATTCAAAATAAACTTTGAAAAACTAAGAGAATGTAACTGTCACAAGGTAAACCATGACAAAATACTACTGAAATATTCCAATTCTTGCATTTTAAATAAAGAAATTCCAAATGTACTTTGAAAATTCACGAGAATGTAACTGTGATTAGATGAGCCACGAAGTAACAATACAGCAACATTCCAGTCCTTGCATTATTTCGCAAGATCTTCAAAATTGACATTGAAAAGTCTCAATTAAGATACTTAGCCAATGTGAACCTTGACGATATCCAACTGAAACAAACCGACTCTTGCGTAGGCATAACAGAAATTCTAAAAGACCCTTGAACAATCAAACGTAGATAACTGTGACAAGGTAAACTATGACAAAAAACCACTGAAATATTCCAACTCTTGCATTTTAACGAAAGAGATTCAAAAATGAACTTTGAAAAATCAAGAGAATGTAACTGTGAGCAGGTAAACCATAACAAAACCCTACTGAAATATTCCAACTCTTGCATTTCAACGAAAGAAATCCAAAATGAACTTTGAAAAATCAAGAGAACGTAACTTTGAGTAAGTAAACCACCACAAAAAACTACTGAAATATTCTAACTCTTGCATTTAAACGAAAGAGATCCAAAATGAACTTCGAAAAATCATGAGCATGTAACTGTGACAAGGTAAACCATGACAAAACACTACTGAAATATTCCAACTCTTGCATTTCAATGAAAGAAATGCAAAAAAGACTACTGAAATATTCCAACTCTTGCATTACAATGAAAGAAATCCAAAATGAACTTTGAAAAATCAAGAGAATGTAACTATGACAAGGTAAATCAAGACGAAACACTACTGAAATATTCCAAATCTTGCATTTCACGAAAGAAATTCAAAATGAACTTTGAAAAATCAAGAGAATATAACTGTGACAATGTAAACCACAACAAAGCACTTCTGAAATATTCCAACTCTTGCATTTCAACAAAAGAAATCCAAAATGAACTTTGAAAAATCAAGAGAATGTAACTGTGACAAGGTAAATCACAACAAGACACTACTGAAATGTTCCAACTCTTGCATTTCAACGAAAGAAATTCAAAATGGACTTTGAAAAATTAAGAGAACGTAACTGTGACAAGGTAAACCACGACAAAACACTACTGAAATATTTCAATTCTTGCATTTCAACGAAAGAAATACAAAATGAGTTTTGAAAAATCAAGAGAATGTAAAAATCAAAAATGAACTTTGAAAAATCAAGAGAATGTAACTGTGACAAGGTAAACCACGACAAAATACTACTGAAATATTCCAACTCTTGCATTTCAAGGAAAGAAATCCAAAATGAACTTTGAAAAATCAAAAGAATGCATCTGTGACAAGGTAAACCACGACAAAACACTACTGAAATATTCCAACTCTTGCATTTCTCGAAAGAAATTCAAAATGAACTTTGAAAATCAAGAGAATGTAATTGTGACAAGGTAAAGCACAACAAAACACTATTGAAATGTTCCAACTCTTGCATTTCAACGAAAGAAATCCAAAATGAACTTTGAAAAAATCAAGAGAATGTAACTGTGACATGGTAAAACACAACAAGACACTACTGAAATATTCCAACTCTTGCATTTAAACGAAAGAAATTCAAAATGAACTTTGAAAAATCAAGAGAATGTAACTGTGACAAGGAAAAGTACAACAAAACACTACTGAAATATTCCAACTCTTGCATTTCAACGAAAGAAATCCATAATGAACTTTGAAAAATCAAGAGAATGTAACTGTGACAAGGTAAAGCACAACAAGACACTATTGAAATATTACAACTCTTTTATTTAAACTAAAGAAATTCAAAATGAACTTTGAAAAATTAAGAGAATGTAACTGCGACAGGGTAAACCACAACAAAACACTACTGAAATATTCCAACTCTTGCATTTCAACGAAAGAAATTCAAAATGAACTTTGAAAAATCAAGAGAATGTAACTGTGGCAAGGTAAAGCACAACAAAACTCTACTGAAATATTTCAACTCTTGCATTTCAATGAAAGAAATCCAAAATGAACTTTGAAAAATCAAAAGAATGTAACTGTGACAAGGTAATCCACGACAAAAAACTATTGAATTTAAGTATGTTTTTTTCTCATTCAAAGACATGTAAAAAAAAAGTTGAAAAAAATATATCATGTTAAAAAAAAAGAAAAAAAAATGGGGAGGGGGGGGGGAATTTGGAGGGGAGGGGGAGGGAAAGTTGGAGGGAAGGGGCCCCCTGGGAGTTTGGGGATAGGGGACCTTTAGGGGGTTGAAGTCCCTGGTGGTTAGGGTCGTTTGTGCTTATGATCCTTGATAGTTCATACTCATGTATACCTCACTACTTTATTTGTTAGGATTTCTATGGATTGTTCTGAATTTCTTTATTAAAATTCTTTTTTTGCTATCTACATCTCTCTTAGTATCAACTTTTTAGTATACTACAAGGTTAGACCATATTTTAAACTGGCAACACTGTTCAAATGCCACTTGTGTATTATACAGATCGCATCGAAGAAGTAAAGCTATCCATTATTAAAATTCTTTTCTTGCCATCTCCATCTCTCTTAGTATCAACTTTTTAGTATACTATAACGTTAAACTCTATTTTAAATTGACAACACTGTTCAAACACCACTTGTGTATTATACGGAACACATCGACGAAGTACAGCGTAGTACTCACTCTCTTTGAAAAGGTGTAGAGCTTCCATAGAATCCAAACTATCATATCTACGGAATCGCCATTAAACCTTCTTCATGATATTAAACCAATAAGGACGAAAAGAGTAGTGGCTTTCCGTCTCCTCAAAGTATAAGTTATTACTCTACTTTCATCACCAAATATGGATACATGAATTTGTATATTGCTAAGTTTTTGTTCTGTAAATTCTTCTAAAACTGATTGGAAATCTAATGTCATTGCGTCTTCATTTTCAACCAACAAAATTGCTAAACTAATTAATCTATCCTGATTCATTGTTGATATCAGATAGTTTTTTATTGGTTTTAGCCTTGAAAATGATCTCTCTCCAAAATTGCCTCATATACGGAATAATTTCTGACCGCTCTATTCTGAATAATAATAGTTTCTGGAGTTTTAATATTGATCCTTGCTTTCAGTTGATTTTTTTTTTTTTTTAACATAATTATTCACAGAACACCGTACAAAGCTTATGGTAGGTTACAGGCAAAACCGTCTTCTAATTCCGGAGGTTACTTTAATTGACAATAATAGAAGCTAAACATGTTTTAGGTTTTTTGCAGTAGCCGTTGCTAACACTTTAAAGAAAAAGAAAATTTGGTTTTTAAGCTTTTATTGAGAACTGTTTCCCATTATAGAGAACTTAAATTAAAAAAAAAATGTGTAAAAATTATGGCACCTAGCTAATAGTGTGGTTTTAATTCAGTAAGTAAAATATAAACTATACTAATTAGTCTCCTTGAGTAAATGGCAGTGAAACAGTTTACTGCCACATATTCGCCGTATCGAAATCTATTGATATAAATTGGATAGGATACGTTGCTAGGATTATGTTGCCCTGGACAACAGTAACCTTTTTAATTTCCAAAAAACTTGCCTTAAATTATCATATGTACTTGAAATCCGTTAGATTTCATTCCTGAAATATAATTTTCATAATTTCTGAAATTAGGGAAATCTTTCTCGATGTAATTAATTTTAGAATATAACCTCCTAAAGAGGCATTCTTGTTTCTCTAAGTGAGTTCCTTTCACTAGTTATGAAAAATCTTACCTATAGGCTTATCTTTATAAAAAAAAATAATTAAATAGAAATGAAATAAACTCGTATTCGGGATCTTTCTTCTGGCAAAAACAAATTAAAAATTACACATTGTCATAGGTAAGACCTTGAAACCTCTACAGTAAGGTTCTCAGATATGCTGAATCTAAAGGTGTGATTTATACTGAAATCACTTAACTTTATGGGGAATTTCTCTCCTTTTTAAAATTGGGCAGATTTTCTCGAGCATGATAAGTAACATTGTTAAATGAACTTTATGTCTTTGGAATCAGCATAAAAAGATAAATATTTTGATGTATCAATTGCTATCGAAATTTCGGTTTTTAGAGTTTCGGTTACTATTGCACCGAATCGTTCCTTACCTACATTTCGTTATTTTTAACTGTGTGATATGATGAGGATGTATGCTAATATTCTGAAATAGAAAATTGCTCCAAAAATATATGAACTTGAAGGCAAACCATTAAGAGACTTCGGGGAAGGGGGTGGGTTGGGAAAATTTCGAAGGAGCAATAGCTTTGGTCATTTTATGTTTCAAATTCCATCAACATTTTATTGGAAAGGCCTTTCATAGTTCATGATACGGATACCTTAATCCCCTGCTGCGTTGATATACACAGTTGATATACTGGCACACGTAACTAATTTTCGACAGTAGTTAGAGGCTTGAATTTTAACAGAAGATTATTTCTAGTCCAATGTTCTCTAGGGAGTTATGATCTTATACGGAGTTTCATTAAAGGTGTGTGCTCGAGATCCTTACAAAAATTACTTTATACCTAGAGTCCCTTGAGGAGGAAACATTGTAGTGGATTTTGGGCGCAAAAACTCCCTCACTATGCAGGTATGGCTTCAATGTGTACTTTCACTGCTCGAGGATTATACTTCTTCTAATTTGAACACAGCTGGTTACCCTTCCCCCCTTTGCCCTCCCTTCCAAGTTGGGGTTCAAATTATCCTTGCGGGATAAATTCGCACTCTGCGATGTGGTAGGGCTCTTTTTGTAATTTTACTACTGAGTGGCTCTAATTTTCGAAGAGACGATTTCCACATGCTTATAACATATTTAACTTTAAAAATGCCTACAAATGCCAACTTTACAGGTTCTTGTTCTCGTGAAGCAAACATTAAGCCTGATTCCTTTTTTAATAGTCTGTAGTGTTATGACCTGTGATTGTGTTCAAGTACTGCTATCTATAACTCAGATCAAGCGATGTAAGCAGTCAATAAACTAAAAAGACGCGCCTCAAAATATGCGTCCTCTGAATAGAAAACAGAAAGAAAGTAAAAGTATGGAGAGTACTACAAAAGAATTACTTGTCTTGAAAATGAAAAATCAAAAAGGCTAACAAGGAGGCAAAAAAAAAAAAATAAAATAAACAGAAGCGCTCAGGGGCTGCAAACCCTGGGCTAGAACCGACCACATAAAAGCTACTACTCTTATGTTTCTCAATTGCTCAGCGTAAATTTTCATGTTTCAAGCTCGTCTAGTTTAGCTGATTATGCTTGCGAATCAGAAACTGTCCCTCAGTTTATATGTCTGTTGTCATGACGTCAGATTTCAAGGTCTTAGGTTTTGCTTTGATTCTTTAATTTGTAATTTATATTTTGGGAATTTTTATATTGTGCATTATGGATGTAAAATTAGCTTGAATAGATTTTCACGTTTCTCGCTTGATTAGTTCAGCTTATTTTTCCGTGATACCGAAATAAGTGAATACATCCACGGGACCTTTACCGCATTCGGACTGGAGGTATCCAGTCCACAATTTTACATTACTCAGTTTTCCTGATGGAAGTAAAGAGCAAAATTGACTCATTATATTTGTCTGTGCTGGCAGAATTTTGAAAAGCCAGTGCTTTACAGAAGACACAAAACTGACACAACGATACAGGATTAGGAAGAAACAAGCCCTAAGTAGCCTGCAGAACATAAAAGATCTATGAGACTTTTAATAGTTCTTCATCGGCAATGAAATTAAAAAAATATGGAATATACTTTTACTTGTCCAAAAAGCTTATGAATTCTTACTATTCAGTAAAAGTTTCGTTTTCTAGAATACTTCAAATATAGGGAAATATTCCTAGTCAATTCGTTTGAACCAGTTCTGTAGATATATGTTGCCTAAACTGCAAAGTGATCAATTTGGCACGTTTTAAGTTTTAACTTTACTCTTTAATCCTTCAAGGAAACTTAGCTGTTTTCTTATAAATTAAGTTTTGTTCGTTTTTAGATTTAAAAAATATGCACAATAAACCTTTCAAAAATATCTTTGTTTGACTTAGGCGAGGAAACTAAACATGTCAAAATGTCAAGGCGAAATGACATGTCAACATATCACTAAGCATTTTGTCAAAATAGGGCACTAAATATAGGTTTTACTTCCCACCTCTCTTAGACTTTCCCTTCGAAAAAAAAAATTGTAATTTTTTTTGACAAGGGTTCCAAGCATGGGCGCCCATAGACTGAATTTTAGGGGGGGGCTTACCTGGTCTAATCAGCATTTCCAGTAATGTATAATTGAAATCTCAAGACAAAATATCATGGGCAGAGCGACGTAAAAAAGCGATGTAGTAAAGAGCGATGTGGGCACAATATATTGTTTTTTTTAGACCAGGGCACTTATTACAGAAAGTCTTACAGAAAGTTACAGAAAGTTGAGGTTTGGAGTTCATAGGAACTCCAAAAGAGCTCATGGAGGGCAGCCATCTCCCCCTCTGCCACGTCAACCACTTCCCCAAACACATCCAATCAAAATTTTGAGTTTGCCATTTTGTTCAGTGTATTTTTAAGGTCCGGAAATTATGACTTTGAGAAAGACCCCCCCCCTTACAGACCTCAGAGCAAGGGTTATAAGTTATGCCCTGTGGGGATATAAGGTTCTTTAGGAAGGGGGCTCATTTGATTGGTAATCAGAAGTTTTACTGGCCTTTTTAACAGTCGAAAGTGATTGGAGGTCATCCAGCCCCCTCCCCATACACCAATTATTTCCCCAAGCACATTCAAATAAACCCTCAAAACTCAGCCCCGTTTAACCAAATTTATTTGACTCAACCCTCACGCAACTCATTCCCCATTCAATTCAACATCCATTTTATTCAATCTTAACTCAATTCGACCTAGCCTTAGATTTGAATGGAAGTTGACTAAAAGAGAGTTAAGCTGTATAGGGTTGAGCCACACCCACACCAACAAGCAAATTTCCTCTTATTTAGTATTAGCTGTAATGATGAAAAATTCGGGCTCAGCAATTTAACATAAAACAAAACAAAAAATGTTATAACTACAAGAGTAATAAACACATTTCTACAAGTAATAATGTTAAAGTACAGTAATAATGTAATAATAAAATGTAATAGAAATAATAAAATATGAAGTACAGTAATAATGTTATTTCTACAAGAGTAATAAATACAAGAGTCCCATTAAAACATCAGAGCAAATAAGTATGCCTACTATTTTTAAAATTAAAAAAATCTAATAATCATTATGCCAGACTGGTATATTTGTTCACGTTACCATTAAAATGCTATGGAATCAAGAGTAATTGCTTACAGAAAAAGTGTCTTCGGTGGGATTTGAAACCATCGACAAATTACTTAATAACAAGATAACAATATCTGTCTGTTGGTTGGAAGCAGGGTTGCCATCTCTGGTGATTTATAACCAAATCTGGTGATTTTTATCATCATGGTTGTTTTTCTGGTGATTTTCTTTTTTAATCTGGTGATTTCTGGTGATTTTCATTTAATTTGGTGATTTTTTCAAAATTGGTTGACATTCCATGCATAATTGGTTTTGCTGTCTTACTGAGGTGAAATAATCAGTGACTTTTGTATTTTATGTTTTGTTTTTATTCGTTATTTCTAAAGAATGGCGTTATTTTGGGTTTCTGTGTATCCTTTTAGCTTGGCAATCAGCTTCCCCGTAGTTACAAATTTTAATTTATAAATACATACACGTGCGTCCCATGTGTAATAAAAACGGATTAAGGCTCAGAAAAAAAAAAAAAAATTATTAGGTAAAGAAAGCATAGTTCCACATGAAAATATATTCAGCAGCCAAGGCCTTTTTCAAGGGACTTAACAGTCTCAAGAAACCAGGGGGATCAGTCTCAAGGGGCTCTTGTCTAAGGAACCGGGGAAATGAGATTTATCACCACTTGGCTGATATTTCAGCATAGACTTGACCCACAACAATTTTTCGGAAGTAAAATAAACATATAAGAAATTGACACCATTGGAGGCGTCTTTTTCAGAGCTAAAGTTTACCGCTAAGGATACCAAATATGGCAGGGGGATTAAAAACTTTCAGAAGCAAATGAAATTCGATTTGAGAACGAAAGAGGATTATTGGGGTTGTTCTTTTCAACGGAAACCAAGAAAAAAAAGTATAAGACAAAGAAAAGTATAATAGTAGTTAAATAAATAAAAAGGCTCTTCATGTCCAGTAACAGGATTTTAGGTAACAATTTAAGTCTTTGCCTGGAATTCCGGTTTTAGGTATAAATTCTCTTCCTTCTTGAGCAGTTGACGGCCTTGCAAAAACATAATGTCTTAGCTCAGGGTGCACAGCGCGTCTTTTTGGTGAAAAGCTTATCATTATTGATCACGGATTTCTGGTGATGTTTTTGGTGATTTTTGTGAAATACTTGTGATTTCTTGTGATTTTCTTGATGAAAAACTGGTGATTTTTATTTGGTTGTCGTGGCAACCCTGGTTGGAAGCGGTAGCGTGCTTCTTTAGCCCAAGTGGGAGCCGGAAGCAGTGGAGGGTTTGAGGATGGGGTTCCTCTGTTCTAGTGGCCCATGTTGAGCAGCAACCACACTAAGTCTTGCGTCAACATCGTGACCCTAGACCTGGAACTAATCTAGACCTAATCAAACCTCGTTCCATTTTGCATATTTTTGGCAAATTCCTTTTTTAAGAAATCGATTAGATTAAGACCATGACTTGGAATTGTGTCAATATGAAATGCATTCTTAAAAGTGCAAAGGACCCTAAAATATATGTATCCCCCCTGACGCATTTTTAGGTCTATTTACACCCGAAAAATGGGATTTTTCAGACTTTTCTTCTTTTTTTTTGTTATTTAAAATTAAATAGTTTTTTAGGCCAGTATATTCGTCAGTATTATAACGTTCAAACATGAAAATAAATAAACCAAATTAAACAATTAAATTTGACAAGCTTTTCGTCAGTAAAAAATCTAACTTAAAAAATCAGTCGATTCCCAAAAGAATAGAAGCTTCACAGAAGAGCTACGCTTTTTTAATGCTGCTTGGTTTTAAAGGTATTTAGCTTATTTTTTTTCATGTATTTAGCTTAATTTTTGTGAATTTGTCACCCATATTTTTATTTTTATATATGGCGCTCTGGCACCCACATGAATCCATATAGACATCTTTTTCGTTAAAAATTGAATACACGCTTTTCAACATATTAATTAAAACACTTTTTCGACAAAAGAAGTTTTTCAAAAAAAGTAAACTCCATTAAACTAAAAATGAACAAAATAGAATCAAATAATCTACCAAGCATACAACTACCACTAATCAGCATCAATGAATAAATGAAACCCAAAATGAAAAAAAATTACAACAAATAACCGAGTCAAACTCAAAACGAGCAGAAATTAACATGAGTAGGGTTCAAAACCATTATTCTTTCTAAAAACCAGAATATAATTTGCACTTTGCTGAAAAAATCTTGTTTTCACCTTTAAAACTTTAAAAATCAAAATTAATTAAGATTTTAAAGAATAAATATCAGCATATGTATATTAAACTGACAATGCAAATTCATTTGAATTTTTTTCAGTAAAGTGCAAATTATATTCTGGCTTTTAGAAAGAATAAGGTTTTTTAACCCTACTCATGTTGATTTCTGCTCGTTTTGAGTTTGACTCGGTTATTTATTGTAATATCCGTTTGTTTTGGGTTTTATTTATTCATTAATGCTGATTTGCGATAGTTGTATGATTGGTAGATTATTTTATTCTATTCTGTTCATTTTTGGTTTAATGGTGTTCTTTACTTTTTTGAAAAACTTATTTTATGGAAAAACTTTTTTTTAATTAATTTCTGTTCGTTTTGTGTTGACATAGTCTTTTTAAGGGAAAAAAGAAAATAATAGTTAAAATTTTTTCCAGTTTTTGTCAAGAATTTATAGTTTGGCTTGCTATTTGTATGCTGGAAAAAATTTTCAGCAATTTAAAACAACATAAACCCTTTTGAAAATTATGACGCAAATACTAGTGTTTAATTTAGTCATATAGATCATCTAGTTGACCTTATAGATAAAACTTAATAGCATTCCCCAAAAATTATATCTACGCTCATTGACAGCCTGGATACACTCTTTGATTTAGTAAAATTTTAAGAGCAGAAGGAGCAACAGAAATAGCCCCGAAAGTTTGAGCTTAATACCCTCAATCGTTCTTGGTATATTGCTGAGATGTCTCATTGACAACCAGCATACAAACAGTGCGTTTTGATTTAATTTTAAAGCAACATATAGTTTTAAGCCTAATGGGCAAATTACAAAACTGTGGGGGGTTGACCAACCCAATAACCCTAGAGATATAGTTACTAGATCGTGCAGCTATGCTGAACAAAATGGCTGTCCTAAAATTTTAATTGGAAGTGTCTGGGAAATTGTGAGCTAAAGAGGAGGGCTGATTGCCCTCCAATCACTTTTGACTCTTAAGAGGGAACTTGAACTTTTAATTTTCAATCAAATTAGCTCTTTAAAATATCAGTGATATTACTAGCTATGATAGAGCATTGCTGCCTATGTCCTTATATGTCCTTTTAATACCTGCATGCATATAGTTTTTTCGTTTAATTGAAAGTTCTCCTAAACGTTCCCTAAAAGTTTCAACTTAATCCCATTAGTGTCGTTAGTTACACTATCAAGTATTTTGCAGTAGGTTGAATCAAGACATGGCTAATTGTAGAAAGAGAAAAGCCAAAACAGATAGTCCAAGTAATTAAGATGACAAATGTTTAAATGGCTGCGGCGCAGGTAAATGGTGTTAAATGAAAAGTTCTGGAAATTATGTCTTTGAGGATGGCAACCCCCCACAGCCCTCAGGGCAAGGGTTGTAAGTTATGCCCTGGGGGCATATGGATTTCTTATAGAAGGAGTTGTCGTAGGAACCTCAAAAAGGGCTCATTCGGTTGGAAATTAAAAGGAATAGAGTCCTTTTTAATTGTCGAAAGTGATTAAAGAACAACTAGCCCCCCTCTCACGCCCACCCTTTTCCCAAACACATCCAATCAAAATTTTGAGATATTCATTTTGTTTAACGTAGTTGAACGTTCTGAAAATTAGGTCTCGAAGGATGACAAACCCCCTCCAGAACCCTCAGGGCAAGGGTTGTAAGTTATGCCTTGGGGGCATATATGGTTTTATAGAAAGTTATGTTGTAGAAACTTCAAAAAGGGCTAGTTTGATTGGAAATTGAAAGGGCTATTGCCTTTTTGATATTCGAAAATAATCAGATGGAGAATCCCCCCCCCCACGCCCTTCGTTTCCCCAAACATTTCCAATCAACGTTTTGATATGACCATTTTGTTCAAGGTAGTTGAAAGGTCTGGGAATTATGTCTTTAAGGATGATAACCCTCCCCTCATAGCCCTAAGGTCAATGGTCGTAAGTTACACCTTTGGGGCATTTAACGTTTTTATGGAAATTTTTGCTGTAGAAGCTTCAAAAAGGGCTCATTTGATTGAAAATTGAGAGGACTAGTGCATTTTTTATTAGTCAAAAGTGATCAGAGGGCAAATGTCTCCCTCCACGCCTATCATTTCCTCAAACACTTCCAACCAAAATTTCGATATAGCCATTTTGTTAAGCTTGTCAGAAAGGTCTGGAAATTATGTCTTTGAGGATAACAAATCCCTCCAGCCCTCAGAGCAAGGGTTTTAAGTTTTGCCCTGGGGACATATAGGGTTTTTATAGAAAGTATGGTCATATAAACTTCAAAGGGGTCTCATTGAATTGATAATCAGACGCTCTAGTGCCTTTTTTAAGAGTCAAACTGATCAGAGGGCATATACCCTCTCCCCCCTACACACACGTCATATTGTCCCGAAATGGGTCTAATAGAAATTTTGAGATAGCTATTCTATTCAAAATAGTCTAAGTATCATATAAGAAGGCTTTTGGGATTGAAACAAGCCCCAGACACCAGGGGCAAGGGCTGTAAGTTTTGCCCAGGGAGTATTAAAGTTTTTCATGAAAGAGATGGTTGTATAACTTCAGAAGAGGCTCAGTCTTTCTCCCTGAAAAAGACTATCAAACAGTTCGTGGTAACGAACTGTAAGTAAGGAGCGACCCGGCTCAATACTAATCGAAACTCTGAAAAAAACGGAATACCAATAGATACATGAAAAAGATCAGATTCTTATGCTGATTTTAAATGTATAAGTTTCATCAAGTTTAGTTTTACCCATCAAAAGTTACGCGCCTGAGAAGAATTGCCTGATTTTTGAAAAAATGAGGAAACACCCCTTAAAAGCTATAGAATCTTAATGAAAATCACACCATCAGATACAGCGTATCAGAGAACCCTACTGTAGAAGTGTCAAGCTCCTATCTAAAAAAATGTGGAATTTTCCATTTTTTGCCATAATAAATATCACGGTTGGGTTTTTTTTTGTTTTTATGTTTTGTTTTTTTTTGTTTTTTTTTATTCCAGGGGAGATCGTATCAACCCAGTTGTCCTAGAATATTGCGGGAGAACTCATTAGAATGGATATTAAAAGTTCTAGTGCCCTTTTTAAGTGACAAATAAAAATGGAGGGCAACTAGGCCCCCTCCCACGCTCATTTTTTTCCCACAATCACCCGATCAAAATTTGGAGATAGCCATGTTGTTCAACATGGTCGAAAATATTATAACTATATCTTTTAGGATGACATAATCCCTCGAAACCCCCGGGGAGAGGGCTGAACGTTAGAAACTTTACCCAATGTTAACATATAGCTTTGGTTATTGGAAAGTATACTGACGTTTTTCCGGGGGAATTGTTTCCGTTAGTGGGGGGTGAGGGTAGTTATGGGGTTACATGGGAGGATCTTTTCATGAAGGAAGTTTTCATGGGGGAAGAGACATGGCTATGAAGGGGGCGCCAGATTTTCCATCATTATTTAAAACAAAAATCAGAAATTAAATATAAAAAAACAAGTTTTTCAACTGAAAGTATGGAGCAACATCAAAACTTAAAACGAACAAAAATATTAGCTATATGATTGGGTTCACCTTCTAGTCAATGCCTCGCTCTTAAAGCCAAAGATTTTTTAGTACTTTCATAAGAGCTATTTATTCTAATTAACGGCCTTTGTTATTAAGGGGTCATTTTTAAAGAATTGGAACAAAATTCAAACTTTAGCTTAAAGAGCAAGGTATTGACTAGGGTTACGTAAGTCAATTTGTAAATTACGTCAGAACCATATTTAGAAGCAGCCATTTAGCAAAAGAAAAGTAAAATTTTTATGCAAATTTTGTTTACTTATTCAATGACGGTAAGCCAAAATAAAAGCTGCATTAACTAAAAAACGATCAGAAATTAAATAAAAAAAACAAGTTTTTAAACTGAAAGTAAGGAACGACATTAAAACTTAAAACGAACAGAAATTATTCCGTATATGAAAGGGGCTGTCCCCTCCTCAACGCCTCGCTCTTTACGCAAAAGTTTGACTCTGTCTCACAACTTTATTTTTTAAAACAATAAAAAACTTTAGCGTAAAGAAAGAGGCATTTATGAGGGGACATCCCTTTTCATATACGGAATAACTTCTGTTCGTTTTAAATTATAATGTCGCTCCTTACGTTCAGTTTAAAAAACTAGTTTTTTTTATGTCCATAAAGAACAAAAATAAATTAATCAAAAAAACTTTTTGCACAAAATAAGTTTTTCAAAAAAAAGTACAGAACTCCATTAAACCAAAAATGAACAAAAATAGAATCAAATAATTTACCAAGCATACAACTACCTCAAATTAGTATTAATAAATATTTGAAAGCCAAAACAAACAGAAATTAAAATAAGTCAAACTCAGAACGAGCAAAAATTAATCTGAGTAGGGTTCTAAACCCTATGCTTTCTAAAAGCCAGAATGTAGTTTGTACTTTACAGAAAAAATTATATTAAATGTTTTCACTTTTATAACTTTAAGAAATCAAAAATTAATTAAGATTTTAAGGAATAAATATCAGAATTATTAAACTGAAAATGCACATTTTTTTTAGTAAATGCATTTGAAATTTTTTAGTAAAGTGCAAATTATATTCTGGCTTTTAGAAAGCATAGGGTTTGAGAACCCTACTTATATTAATTTATGCTTGTTTTGAGTTTGACTTGTTTTAATTTCTGTTTGTTTTGGCTTTCATTTCTTTATTGATACTGATTTCTGGAAGTTGTATGCTTGGTATATTATTTGATTCTATTTTTGTTCATTTTTGGTTTAATGGAGTTCTTTACTTTTTTTGAAGAATTTATTTTGTGCAAAAAGTTTTTTTGATTAATTTTCTTAAAAAAAAAACATATAGCTCATTATGATAATAATAAAATTGACAAGATCTTTTACGGCTATCAGTTTACTACTGATAATATATAACAGAAACACATTGATAAATCTCATCCAGCAATACAAACTTAAAATATTTGTATTTGTAATTATTTGAATAATTCATAATTTATCCACTATCGTCAAAAGTAATTTGTTTTAAATTTCTAATTTTGTTTTGTCCGTTTTAATGGTCACGCAAGGCCCTTTGAAATGTGGGGTCCGATTGGGTTCATTCGTTCCATTCGCCCTTTATCTGGCCCAGGTCATTTCCTAGCAATTTCAAGGATCAATTATCTAAAATCAAAGATTATTTAAATGTGTTGATACAAGCTATTCAAATCACCTTTTAATTTTCCACTTCTGAAATATATGGGTTCAAATAAAATAAAATAAAAAAATCAAAATAAAAAAACTTATACCATTAAAAAATATTAGCTTTTTATTATCAGAAGATGTGACTACGATGTGGTTTGAGCGAAGGGGTGGTCTTAAATGCACCCCCCCCCCTTAGGAAAGTCGGAGTTGCAATAATTACAGAAGTTGAGGAGGTAAAACACATACCAGGGACGCCGGGTTTTGCCGGGGATCTCCCCAAAAATTTTAATTCTGTATCCGCTTTTTGTCGGACATTCGTTGCACAGCTGAATTTTTGCACTTTACTTGTGCTGCAAAATACTTACCCAATAACAGCACCATCTGCTTTAAGTAAATTTTATAATTTCATAATACTCAAGACACTAATTTTATTTTTGACTTAAGTGGATTGTTACAAAGCAAATATTCAATTTATTTTTTAGTAATGTTTAATTTACCTAGTACACATTTCATAGAATTCGTCGTTTCTTTATTAAAATTTTTTGTTTGAAACACAATTTAGTTAGGTAGCGCTAACCTACAAAAAAATTTCTTTAACAGGATTTGAAAGTTATACAAATCGGATCTGGCCCTTGTCCTTGGCCCTTTTAACTGGGGTGATTCAAAAGGCATATTTCTGTAATAAGTAAAAACTACATTGTGTTTTTTACCTTTTGTAAATAAGATTATCTTAGAATTATCGAGTATTTCCGAATGTTTAATTTTCAAAGATTTCTGAGAACTGAAGTCTCTTTGAAGAAGTACGCGGAGAAACTCTAATGGTTCAGGGATTTTGTGAATTTTGTTAAGATTCCTTGTCTGTTCAGGGGGGCTTCCTTCGTTCTTCAAAAATAAGGAAATATTTTTAAGGCTTATATCAATTGAGATGTAATATTAAAATTAATGAATTATATATAGATTTGGAATCAGCTAAATAAGTTGATTCTTTCGATGTATCTAATGATATAAATTTTCGTTTTTTAGATATTTGGTTACTATTGAGCTGCGTTGCTCCTTACTATAGTTCATAATCACGAATTGTCTGATACTCGTAATTTCATTTTTAATACCAAAAAACGATATATTTAACGGCTATAAACTTGAAAACTGTAGAAAATTAAATTTTGAGATTTTGTGCCATTTTGTTCAGTGTAGTTGATTTCCAGGTAAAAACCATGTTTTTGAGGATGACAGCTCCCCTCAGCCCTCAGGGCAAGGGTTGTGAGTTATGCCCTGGGGGACATATAAGATTTTTATAGAAAGCGTTGTCGTAGAAACTTCAAAAAAGGCTCATTCAATTGGAAATTCAAAGGGCTAGTGCCCTTTTTAATAGTCGGAATTGGAGGGCAACTAATCTACCTCTCACGCCCACTTTTTCCCCAAACACATCCAATCAAAATTTTAAGATAGCCATTTTGTTGTTTAAGACAGCGATGTTCAACGGAGTTGAAAGTTCTGTAAATTAGATCTTTGAGGGTGACAACCCCCCCCCCATAGCCCTCAGGGCAAGGGTCATAAGTTATGCCCCGGGGGAATATAAGGTTCTTATAGAACGCATTGTCGCAGAAACTTCAAAATGGGCTCATTCGATTGGAAATTGAAATGGCTAGTACACTTTTTAATAGTCGAAAGTGATTGGAAGGCAACTAACAACCCTTCCACGCCCGCCACCTCCCCAAACTCATCCAATCAAAATTTTGAGATAGCCTTTTTGTTCCGCGCAGTTTAAAGTTCAGGAAATTATAGCTTTGATCAGGGCACTCCCCTCACAGTTTTCAGGGCAAGGGTTATAAGTTATGCCCTGGGGGCATATAAGTTTTTATTGAAATCTTTGTCGTATAACTTTCAACGGTCCTATAGTCAAATTTAAAATGATATTCAAGAAACTTCAAACTACTGTTGAAGCTCAAACCGCGTTGATTGATATAACCTATTTACGGTGAAAATTACATTTTTTCTACTGAAAAGTACATGAATCTTAATAATTTGAATAATTTGTTGGAATTCATTAAGCAAGTCACAATTCCAACAGAAAAATTAAATTTTTTTTGTGACTTGTTTGAATTAAATAAGCAAGTCACAATTCCAACAGAAAAATTGGATTTATTGTTTGACTTGTTTGAATTCGAGCAAAACATTTTGTTGGAAATCAATTTTTTTTTTTACAGTGCAGCTTTTCCACTTGAGACACGACACCAAAAGTGCCATTTTTAGTGCCATTTGAGCTTGATGATGGTGGGATTTATATGAAAGACGTAGATATGTGCAAAATCTTTTATATGAGTTACAAAAGGTCTGTCAACGATGTTCTGGTAGCCTGCTAGTGCCACCCTTTCAGAAATTGCACAAAAAGTGCCATTTTAGTGCCATATGGCACTTGCAGATGGCATAATTTATAAAAAGCACGTAGATATGAGAAATAGCTTTTGAATGAGCCATTAATAATCTCTTTATGATTTTCTGGTAGCCCGATAGACCTGTTGAAAAAAAAAAACAAAAAAAAAAAAACAAAACGGGAGACGCTCAGTGCTACTGATGCAAAAAAAGTGATTTTCCTTGTTGTTCAGGGAGGGGGACTGTAACTTCCCTGTACAAGGTTTTGACCATGTTGATTCCAATGGTAAACTTTTCATTTTGATCTGACGCCATTTTTGAAGGGTGTGAGGTTTTTTTCGAAATCACCATAAATTGCTTTTCGCAATAAACTTTTACCTTCAAGACGAACCGAAATAATAGTTAACGTTCCTGACTCAGTGTCATATAGGAAGTTTTTTCCCTAAGCAGTTATTTTCAAAACGCGTTTTTTCACTTTTGGTTACTATGGGCTGTGGTTCGCTCTTTACTAGGTTGCATCTCCCGCTGAAACCATGATACTTTGCCGGGACATGCTTTAAAAAATGAGCCTAGAAAATGACTGAAAAAAACAACAACAGTGGATACCGATACCGATATTCCCGATATAATACATGCGATACCAATACGCGCAATACCAATACGCCCGATACAACATACAGCCCTTCCCCAGGGACTATGGAGGGCCATGTCATCATCAAAACTATATATATTGGACCTTTGAACTTTGTTAAACAAAATGGCTATCTCAAACTTTTTATAGGACTAGTTGTGAGGGAGGGGGCTTGTAGGGAGGGGGCTATTTGCTCCCCAATCTGTTTGGTCACTTAAAAGCGGCGCTTGCAAATTTAATTTACTTTCAAATGAGCTATTACACCCCTCTCTATGATTCTCCGGCCACCCCCTAGCCCTTCTGTAAAAAAAAAAAGAAAAAAGGGAGGCAGATCAGTGCTACCCATGCAAAAAAGTGATTTTCCTTGGTGTTCAAGGTGGGGGACTGTAATTATTCTAATGAGGTTTTGGACCATTCTGATTCCAATGGTGACAATTTTTTCGATTTGGCGCCATTTTCAAGGGGTTTCAGGCTCTTTTTCGAAATCACCATACATTTTTTTCGCAATAAACTTTTACTTCTAAAATTAACCAAAACAATAGTCACCAAGTGTTATCAAGTGTTATCGCCTTGCGAGAAATAGCAGTTCAAACATCACTAGTAGGAAAACTAGTGTTCGACCGGCCCCTGTTTTTCTATCGCTAGACACAGATCATAGCATTCAGGCGATTCTTAGTGAGGTGAATAAGTTGAAGGGTAGTGGAATTTGCATTTGCACTGATCTCCCACAAAAGTTAAATTTCCTACAGAATGAGCTATTGTCTAAGGGAAAGGACATGCGTGATTTGGGTTCGGTTCATCTTATTCGTATTAAACAAAAAGAGGGCAAATTATGGCTTGAGTTAAAAAAGTCTCCGTCTTCACAGTGGGTTAAGATTGACTAGTTACGGTGATTAATAATGATATTCGTTTGGTGAGATTATTTTCATTACTTTATGTAATGTTTCTCTGTTCATAGGATCTATAATTTTTTTTTTTTTGAGGTTTTTTGTCCCTCTGTAGCTTATTATAAGTTTATTTTCTGTCTTTCTTGTGTGTTTCTATTTATATGAAGAATTTGAGTACAATAATTTATTCTGTATCCGCATTTCATCTTACAATGAATAAGGTCCATTTCTTTCTCTTGTTTCTATTTATTTTCAAGCAGTTTCTTTTTCTTTCATCATTATTTTCGAGTTCTCTCTGGTTCAGTTGTTTTTGCTACGTTAAGACTCAGACGGTGTGCATTTTGCGAAAGTTTCTGCTAGTCCTGATCATAATTCTGGTTATTTACATTGGATGATAATTGTATTTGGGATAGACTGAGAGACATAGAGTCTAACCCTTTTGACTTTTTCATTTTCCAGAGCCATGATAAATTTTTTGGATATGAGATAAATGATGGTGGGCTAATTAATTTTCCAAAATGTAAATATAAATTACCTTCCGAAGTTTCTGATCTTCCCGGTACCGGTGTTGTGAGAACAGGATTTTTAAATTGTAGAGGTTTTTTTAGTTCACAGGATGATCTTGTCGACGTAGCTCATAAGCTATCTTTTCATGTCGTTGGATTCTGTGAGACTTTTCTTACAGACCCGGCTCCTCATGTTGCTTTTCCTGGATATTAATTTACTTTCAAAAACCTACTGACAAGGCGCCAAGGTGGTTTGGCAGTATTAGTTAAAGGAAGTGTCTCTTTTCGACACCTTGCAAATATAAAAGGTTCTCACAAGGAAATGCTTTTTGAAGTAATGGTGACTGAAATTAGTCTTGGAAAAAAAGATATAGTTTTTTGCATAGTATACCAACCTCCTTCTCCAGTCAAGTTTCTCCTCTATAAACTCCATGATTTTTTGCATCAACCTCATTTTCAAAACAAAGATGTTATCATCCTTTCCAGAGATTTCAATATTGACCTTCTAGAAGCTTCAAATGAAGCTTCTGTTGATTTATTGTCTTCTTGCTTTTCTGCATATCTGCTTCCTACTTGCCTGATATCTACAAGAATTTCACCTAGTTCTGCTTCTCTCATTGATAACATTTTTACATCCTTACCAATTAAAGCAAATTTTGCTGTTTTAAGTGATAAATCAGATCATTTCCTGCTGGTTTCAGATTTAGCTTTTACTTATAATATAGCGAAGGTAAGTAAGGAACGTCAAGTACGGTTAATAAATAAAATAACATTAAAGCACCTGAATGAAAGCCTTGGTCTGTTGGATTGGCAAGATGTAATATCCACGGAGGATACAGATGTGGCAACTGATACTTTCCTAAGAAATTTCAATTGCTGCCTTGATTCTAGTTTCCCATTTGTTACGAAGAAAATTTCCTATAAGGCCGTGGATAACGTCTGGAAATTTGATATCAGTTAATAAAAAAACCCAGTTATTTAAAAAGCAGTTAAAGAATCCAACTGATTTTAATATTAAAAATTTTAAAATTTTAAAAAATAAATTAATCGCACTGATACGATTGTCGAAACATAGGCATCATAAAGAGTCTTTCGAAGAAGCTCAAAATTCTCCTCGCAAAACATGGTCTTTAATTAATTCTATTATAAAAAAAAAGGAATTCTAAGTTTCCTGAAGTTATTAGTTCAAAAGATGGATCGACTACTAAAAAATTGGAGAAAATGGCTGATATTTTGAATTCTTATTTCGCTAGTCTAGGAGAGAAAATTGTTTCATCAGTAATGAACCAGTTTGATTCACGTAGTAATAAACATTTTTCTTCATACCTTCCATCTCCTCAAAGTAATTCAATTTTCCTTGGGTCTATTCCTCGGTCTGAAATAAGAAAAACAGTGTGTGACCTAAATCCAGGTAATTCAGCGGGAATTGACGGGTCTAGTTTTATAATTGTTAATGAAATATTGTCTGCAGTAATTTTACCATTACAGCATATAATTAATCTTTCATGTAAACCTGGAGTTTCCCCGTCTGGTTATGAAGAAGCGAGGATAATTCCTATTCACAGACGTGAATTTCCTAAAAATCATACAAATTACCACCCTATTTCTATTTTATCAGTATTTTCTAAAATATTTGAGAAGACAATTTATAAGAGGTTCTATGATTTTCTTAAATCGTTTAATTTTTTCACAAATTCCCAGTTTGGTTTTAGGTCTGGACACAATACTGAACACGCTATCATTGCTCTCATCCAATATATTCATGAATGCTTAGATAGAGGTGAAATTCCAGCAACAATATATTTTGATTTTAAAAAAGCATTCGATACAACATCCCATTGTATTTTTTTCGTAAATTGGATAATTGTGGTGTGCGCGGACCGGCGTTGGATCTAGTTAAATCTTATCTTGATAAGAGAAAGCAACGAATAGATGGAGGTAATTTCTTCGCCTGTTCCTCAGTCCTCGATGGTTGGGGTACCTCAGGGCTCTGTCCTAGGTCCTCTGCTTTTTCTGATTTTCACCAAGCTTTGGCAATCCCCGTGTCTCAGCATACATTTTCTGATGAAGATTTCAAGGTATGTTGGTTTAATGCGGAGGTTGAAGCATTATTTGCCCTACTCTGCTTTACGAAGCATTTATTTTGCTCTGATTCAGTCTAATATTAACTCTTGTTCTCTAGTATATTTATCTACATTTAAAAGCCATATTAAACCAATACAGATTTTACAAAATAAAGCAGTAAGAATCCTGAAACTTTTTATTTCATCGCCTATTGCACTTCCAAATAAGTCTTCTACAGCATCTCTATATACTTATCTAGATATACTTCCAGTTTCTCAACAATTTACTTTTGGAGCAATTATTTTCAAATTTAATTTGAATCTAGTTAATCGTTGGATCTAGTTAAATCTTATCTTGATAAGAGGAAGCAACGAATAGATGTAGGTAATTTTCTCTCTTCGCCTGTTCCTCAGTCCTCGATGGTTGGGGTGCCTCAGGGCTCTGTCCTAGGTCCTCTGCTTTTTCTGATTTTCACCAAGCTTTGGCAATCCCATGTCTCAGCACACATTTTCTGATGAAGATTTCAAGGTATGTTGGTTCAATGTGGAGGTTGAAGCATTATTTGCCCTACTCTGCTTTACGAAGCATATGTTTTGCTCTGATTCAATCTAATATTAACTATTGTTCTCTAGTGTAATTATCTACATTTAAAAGCCATATTAAACCAATATAGATTTATAAAATAAAGCGGTAAGAATCATGAAATTTTCTATTCCATCACCTATTGCCCTTCCAAATAAGAGTAGTAAGTTATATAAAGCTTTCAAACTTACATAGAAACTTACACCTGAGGCAATAGGCACCACGAAACTTACATGCAATTACACATTGAAATTGCTGTTGTTTTCAATTACACATGAAAATATACATTGGAATTGCGCAAGAAAAAGCCAAGCTTAAGACACGTTTGGTGGGTATAATCTGGTTTGGTGGGTATAGTCTGGTTTGGTGGGTATAGTCTGGTTTAGTTTTTCAAAGAGAGTGAGTATTTGACATTTTTGCAAAAAGGGATAAGAAATTCGCAAATTGGAAACTATGAATAATAGTAATTAATGTTTTGAATAATAGGATTGTGAATGATTCTAATTAGTGATTGGATTGTATGAAGGTGGAGAAAAAAAGTATTAAACTGATTAACAGTTAAGGTAACCCCGAAGTGTTTGTTAACTCAGGTAACTTGTTATAAATTTGAAACAACATCAGTCTATGAAAATGGCTAATGATGATAGAATGACATTGTGAGTTGACCTAGCTTTACCTCTCCAATGTGTCAATTTTGGAGGGAAAATCAAAAATACTCAGAATCGAAAATAAATGGGATATGCCTCACGGGGAAGGCTCAGAGGCCCTTCGTTCCCCCATTTCTGAGGGCAGGGGAGAGGGGGGGGGTCAATTTTGGAGGGAAAACCAAAAATACTCAGAGAAGAAAATAAATGGGATCTGCCTCAAGGGCAAGGCTCAGAGGTCCCTCCTTCCTCCATTTCTGAGAGCAGGGGAGGGGTCAATTTTGGAGGGAAAACCAAAAATACTCAGAAAGTTCATTTTGAATTTCTGTCGTGAAATGCAAGAGTTGGAACATTTCAGTAGTGACTTGTTGTGCTTTACCTTGTCACAGTTACATTTTCTTGATTTTTCGAAGTTCATTTTGAATTTCTGTCGTAAAATGCAAGAGTTGGAATATTTCAGTAGTGACTTGTTGTGCTTTACCTTGTCACAGTTACATTCTCTTGATTTTTCTAAGTTCATTTTGAATTTCTGTCGTGAAGTGCAAGAGTTAGAATATTTCAGTAGTGTTTTGTTGTGCTTTATCTTGTCACAGTTACATTCTGTTGATTTTCATAGTTCATTTTGAATTTCTTTCATTGAAATTCAAGAGTTGGAATATTTCAGTAGTGTTTTGTTGTGCTTTACCTTGTAACAGTTGCATTCTCTTAATTTTTCAAAGTTCATTTTGAATTTCTTTCGTTGAAATGCAAGAGTTGGAATATTTCAGTAGTGACTTTTTGTGCTTTACCTTGTCATAGTTACATTCTCTTGATTTTTCGAAGTTCATTTTGAATTTCTGTCGTGAAATGCAAGAGTTGGAATATTTCAGTATATTTTTAAAAGTTTATTTTGAATTTCTTTCGTGAAATGCAAGATTTGGAATATTTCAGCAGTGTCTTGTCGTGGTTTACCTTGTCACAGCTACATTCTCATGATTTTTCAAAGTTCATTTTGAATTTCTGTCGTGAAATGCACGAGTTGGAATATTTCAGTAGTGACTTGTTGTGCTTTACCTTGTCACAGTTACATTCTCTTGATTTTTCGAAGTTCATTTTGAATTTATGTCGTGAAATGCACGAGTTGGAATATTTCAGTAGTGACTTGTTGTGCTTTACCTTGTCACACTTATATTCTCTTGATTTTTCGAAGTTCATTTTGAATTTCTGTCGTGAAATGCAAGAGTTGGAATATTTCAGTATATTTTTCAGGATTCATTTTGAATTTCTTTCGTGAAATGCAAGAATTGGAATATTTCAGTAGTGTCTTGTCCTGGTTTACCTTGTCACAGCTACATCCTCATGATTTTTCAAAGTTCATTTTGAATTTCTGTCGTGAAATGCGAGAGTTGGAATATTTCAGTAGTGACTTTTTGTGCTTTACCTTGTCAAAGTTACAGTCTCTTGATTTTTCGAAGTTCATTTTGAATTTCTATTGTGAAATGCAAGAGTTGGAATATTTCAGTAGTGTTTTGTTGTGCTTTACCTTGTCACAGTTACATTCTGTTGATATTCATAGTTCATTTTGAATTTCTTTCATTGAAATGCAAGAGTTGGAATATTTCAGTAATGTCATTGAAATGCACGAGTTGGAATATTTCAGTAGTGTTTTGTTGTGCCTTACCTTGTCACAGTTACATTCTCTTAATTTTTCAAAGTTCATTTTGAATTTCTTTCGTGAAATGCAAGAATTGGAATATTTCAGTAATGTCTTGTCGTGGTTTACCTTGTCACAGCTACATTCTTATGATTTTTCAAAAATCATTTTGAATTTCTGTCGTGAAATGCAAGAGTTGGAATATTTCAGTAGTGACTTGTTGTGCTTTACCTTGTCACAGTTACATTCTCTTGATTTTTCGAAGTTCATTTTGAATTTCTGTCGTAAAATGCAAGAATTGGAATATTTCAGTAGTGACTTGTTGTGCTTTACCTTGTCACAGTTACATTCTCTTGATTTTTCGAAGTTCATTTTGAATTTCTGTCGTAAAACGCAAGAGTTGGAATGTTTCAGTAGTGTTTTGTTGGGCTTTACCTTGTCACAGTTACATTCTGTTGATTTTCATAGTTCATTTTGAATTTCTTTCATTGAAATGCAAGAGTTGGAATATTTCAGTAGTGTTTTGTTGTGCTTTACCTTGTCACAGTTACATTCTCTTAATTTTTCAAAGTTCATTTTGAATTTCTTTCGCGAAATGTCCGAATTGGAATATTTCAGTAGTGTCTTGTCGTGGTTTACCTTGTCACAGCTACATTCTCATGATTTTTCAAAGTTCATTTTGAATTTCTGTCGTAAAATGCAAGAGTTGGAATATTTCAGTAGTGACTTGTTGTGCTTTCCCTTGTCACAGTTACATTCTCTTGATTTTTCGAAGTTCATATTGAATTTATGTCGTGAAATGCAAGAGTTGGACTATTTCAGTAGTGTTTTGTTGTGCTTTACCTTGTCACACTTACATTCTGATGATTTTCATAGTTCATTTTAAATTTCTTTTATTGAAATGCAAGAGTTGGAATATTTCAGTAGTGTTTTGTTGTGCTTTACCTTGTCACAGTTACATTCTCTTAAATTTTCAAAGTTCATTCCGAATTTCTTTCGTGAAATGCAAGAATTGGAATATTTCAGTAGTGTCTTGTCGTGGTTTACCTTGTCACAGCTACATTCTCTTGATTTTTCAAAGTTCATTTTGGATTTCTTTCATTGAAATGCAAGAGTTGGAATATTTCAGTAGTAACTTGTTGTGCTTTACATTGTCACAGTTACATTCTCTTTATTTTTCGAAGTTCATTTTGAATTTCTGTCGTGAAATACAAGAGTTGGAATATTTCAGTAGTGTTTTGTTGTGCTTTACCTTGTCACAGTTAAATTCTGTTGATTTTCATAGTTCATTTTGTATTTCTTTCATTGAAATGCAAGAGTTGGAATATTTCAGTAGTGTTTTGTTGTGCTTTACCTTGTCACAATTACATTCTCTTTATTTTTCAAAGTTCATTTTGAATTTCTGTCGTGAAATGCAAGAATTGGAATATTTCAGTAGTGTCTTGTCCTGGTTTACCTTGTCACAGCTACATTCTCATGATTTTTCAAAGTTCATTTTGAATTTCTGCCGTGAAATGCAAGAGTTGGAATATTTCAGTAGTGACTTGTTGTGCTTTACCTTGTCACAGTTACATTCTCTTGATTTTTCGAAGTTCATTTTGAATTTCTGTCGTGAAATGCAAGAGTTGGAAAATTGGAGTCTTAGTCCACCAGCCTGAATGGTGGAAATCCACTAGCTCAGTATTGGGGTCCCAGTCCACCAGCCTGAACGGTGGAAATTCACTCGTTCAGAATTGGGGTCTTAGTCCACCAAGCCTGAATGGTGGAAATCCACTAGCTCAGTATTGGGGTCTTAGTCCACCAGCCCGAATGGTGGAAATCCACTAGCTCAGTATTGGGGATCTTAGTCCACCAGCCTGAATGGTGGAAATCCACAGCATTACCTTGTCACAGTTACATTCTCTTGATTTTTCAAAGTTCTTTTTGAATTTCTGTCGTGAAATGCAAGAGTTGGAATATTTCAGTAGTGTTTTGTTGTGCTTTACCGTGTCACAGTTATATTCTGTTGATTTTCATAGTTCATTTTGAATTTCTTTCATTGAAATGCAAGAGTTGGAATATTTCAGTAGTGTTTTGTTGTGCTTTACCTTGTCACAGTTACATTCTCTTAATTTTTCAAAGTTCATTTTGAATTTCTTTCGTGAAATGCAAGAATTGGAATATTTCAGTAGTGTCTTGTCGTGGTTTACCTTGTCACAGCTACATTCTCATGATTTTTCAAAGTTCATTTTGAATTTCTGTCGTGAAATGCAAGAGTTGGAATATTTCAGTAGTGACTTGTTGTGCTTTACCTTGTCACAGTTACATTCTCTTGATTTTTCGAAGTTCGTTTTGAATTTCTGTCGTGAAATGCAAGAGTTGGAAAATTAGGGTCTTAGTCCACCAGCCTGAATGGTGGAAATCCACTAGCTCAGTTTTGGGGTCTTAGTCCACCAGCCTGAATGGTGGAAATCCACTAGCTCAGTATTAGGGTCCCAGTCCACCAGCCTGAACGGTGGAAATTCACTAGCTCAGAATTGCGGTCTTAGACCACCAGCCTGAATGGTGGAAATCCACTAGCTCAGTATTGGGGTCTTATTCCACCAGCCTGAATGGTGGAAATCCACATTCCCTGGTTCAAATATGAAACTTAAGTCTATTTTTGGATCGAAAAATAAAACTATTTCTGTAAAATCTGAGCTAATAAGGGTTTTTGACCGTAAAATCTAGTTTCTTGTAAGAAAATTATGGAAAATACAATTCTTTAGTTCAAATTTGAAACTTAAGTCCAGTTTTGGATACTCATTATGATGAGGACTGATGATTCTAATTCAATATTTTTTCCATAAAAACAGACTATTTTTTTTAAACTTCGAAATTATTCAACTTTATTTATTTTTTATTTTTTTTGTACGTATCTTAAATTGACAAAATATGCCTACGGCTCTTAAAATTGTACTATATTATTAGTCAGAGATACGATGTGGCGTTCCCATTGGTATTCTATGATCCTGTTATTGACACTACCTAGTCTATTGCATGTATAAAATCAGTAGTATTTACGCACTGGAACATTAAAAACATCAGTCATATCTTTAAAAAAAAAGTGAAGATGGAGCATTTGTATACATTCTATTCACATAACAAGGTTATTGTAGCATTGAACGCCGACAAGGAGAAGTATTTAAACTCTTAAACAAGTAAAAGTGGTAGCAGTATTGGACATATTTGCATTAGCTATCATAACATCAAAGACTTAAATTTCTTCGGAATAGCGAAAAAATTCAACTCTTATGTTGGTGGTTATGCGAGGTTGAGATCTCCAGAGATGATTGCACTCAAAGAGAATGCCAACATAAAAATAATTGTTGATGATATAGAAGACAACTCCTTGCTACTGTTGCAGGTAACACATTACCTACTGATACATCAAATCGTCAGTTTTCGGGTATTAGCATTCAACGGAAGGTCGAAAAAAGAAAGGCCTACTCTTTTACTAATATCGTAAACCGTATCTTGTCTACGTGCTGAAACTGTTACCTGTGTAGAAATAATGTGATAATAGACAGTGAAATTGCCAGAAAAATAAAAAGGGCATTGTCAGAAAATATCACTATGGAATATAAAGATGAATCGATGAAAAACAAAGCACCAGCAAACGTTACTGCCATTGATCGAACAGTCAATGAACCAAATAATACCAATGACGAAAAGCATATTGAGCCTGTTGATGAGACACCAGTAAAAATTGTGTATGACTCTAAATGGAATAGTGATTATTCTACTGATTACGAACTAAGAGAAGACAATAGCTACAATATCAAGAGAGAACATGGTGAACTATTTTATGAAACAGATTCAAAATGTCCAAAGTTAATCATTGATATTATTAATGTATCATAATATATTTTTGTATTAATATTCTACATAACATTATCTCATTAAAAATATATTATGCATTACCTTGTTATGTGTTCATTATTTTTAGAGTAAGCTAGCATATCAAACGTTTAGAATGTCAATTAAAACATCGGAGATGTAAGAAAAGGAATTTGCATACATCTATTGTCAGACACATGAGATAACATTGACAAAATCTAGCTATCAGAATGAATAAATTCTTTATCAACATCCGTTGTTGGATATGTTATTATGTCATTATGAAAAATTCTTAAGTAAGTAGGTAAATAAGTAATTAAGTAGGTAAGTAAGTAACAAACACTTTCTTGAATTCACCTCTTGGATACACAATACAGAAATTTAATTCAGTAAATTATGAAAAAAAATGAACAAATTCTTTATTAACATTCTTTATCGATTGAAGTCGCTTCCTAGACAGTCAATACAACAATTTCACAAAATCTAAGTATCAGATTGATTAAATTCTATATCAACATCCATTTCTCGGGTATATGGGGATGACATTGACAAAATCTAAGTGTTAGAGTGAATAAATTTTATTTATCAACATCTTTTGTCAGATACATCGAATAAAATTGACAGAATCTAAGTGTCAGTGTGAATAATTTATTTTTATCAACATCTTTTATCAGTTACAACAATTATAAATAACAAAATCTAAATATCAGAGTGAATAAATGCTTTTCAGCATCCTTTGTTAGATATGTTGAATAAAATATGCAAAGTCGACATAGCTTTATTTCATTTTTTTAAGGTTAATTTAGACGAGGTTACGTGCGTGCACGTAACCTCACCTAAATTAACCTTAAAAAATGAAATAAAGCTATGTCGACTTTGCATATTGTAATCTTCCAACTCTTGCATTTCACGACAGAAATTCAAAATGAACTTCGAAAAATCAAGAGAATGTAACTGTGACAAGGTAAAGCACAACAAGTCACTACTGAAATATTCCAACTCTTGGATTTCATGACAGAAATTCAAAATGAACTTTGAAAAATCATGAGAAAGTAGCTGTGACAAGGTAAACCACGACAAGACACTACTGAAATATTCCAATTCTTGCATTTCACGAATGTAATTCAAAATGAACTTTGAAAAATTAAGAGAATGTAACTGTGACAAGGTAAAGCACAACAAAACACTACTGAAATATTCCAACTCTTGCATTTCAATGAAAGAAATCCAAAATGAACTATGAAAATCAACAGAATGTAACTGTGACAAGGTAAAGCACAACAAAACACTACTGAAATATTCTAACTCTTGCATTTCACGACAGAAATTCAAAATGAACTTCGAAAAATCAAGAGAATGTAACTTTGACAAGGTAATGCTGTGGATTTCCACCATTCAGGCTGGTGGACTAAGACCCCAATACTGAGCTAGTGGATTTCCACCATTCAGGCTTGGTGGACTAAGACCCCAATTCTGAGCTAGTGAATTTCCACCGTTCAGGCTGGTAGACTGGGACCCCAATACTGAGCTAGTGGATTTCCACCATTTAGGCTGGTGGACTAAGACTCCAATTTTCCAACTCATGCATTTCACGACAGAAATTCAAAATGAACTTCGAAAAATCAAGAGAATGTAACTGTGACAAGGTAAAGCACAACAAGTCACTACTGAAATATTCCAACTCTTGCATTTCACGACAGAAATTCAAAATGAACTTTGAAAAATCATGAGAATGTAGCTGTGACAAGGTAAACCAGGACAAGACACTACTGAAATATTCCAATTCTTGCATTTCACGACAGAAATTCAAAATGAACTTCGAAAAATCAAGAGAATGTAACTGTGACAATGTAAAGCACAACAAGTTACTACTGAAATATTCCAACTCTTGCATTTCAATGAAAGAAATCCAAAATGAACTTTGAAAAATCATGAGAATGTAGCTGTAACAATGTAAACCACGACAAGACACTACTGAAATATTCCAGTTCTTGCATTTAGCGAAAGAAATTCAAAATAAACTTTGAAAATTTAAGAGAATGTAACTGTGACAAGGTAAAGCACAACAAAACACTACTGAAATATTCCAACTTTTGCATTTCAATGAAAGAAATTCAAAATGAACTATGAAAATCATCAGAATGTAAGTGTGACAAGGTAAAGCACAACAAAACACTACTGAAATATTCCAACTCTTGCATTTCACGACATAAATTCAAAATGAACTTCGTAAAATCAAGAGAATGTAACTGTGACAAGGTAAAGCACAACAAGTCACTACTGACGAAAGAAATCCAAAATGAACTTTGAAAAATCATGAGAATGTAGCTGTGACAAGGTAAACCCCGACAAGACACTACTGAAATATTCCAATTCTGACATTTCGCGAAAGAAATTCAAAATGAACTTTGAAAAATTAAGAGAATGTAACTGTGACAAGGTAAAGCACAACAAAACACTACTGAAATATTCCAACTCTTGCATTTCAATGAAATAAATTCAAAATGAACTATGAAAATCAAGATAATATAACTGTGACAAGGTAAAGCACAACAACACACTACTGAAATATTCCAACTCTTTCATTTTACGGAAGAAATTCAAAATGAACTTCGAAAAATAAATAGAATGTAACTGTGACAATGTAAAGCACAACAAATCACTACTGAAATATTCCAACTCTTGCATTTTACAACAGAAATTCAAAATGAACTTCGAAAAATAAAGAGAATGTAACTGTGACAAGGCAAAGCACAACAAGTCACTACTGAAATATTCCAACTCTTGCATTTCACGACAGAAATTCAAAATGAGCTTTGAAAAATCATGAGAATGTAGCTGTGATAAGGTAAACCACGACAAGACACTCCTGAAATATTCCAATTCTTGCATTTCACGAAAGAAATTCAAAATGAACTTTGAAAAATTAAGAGAATGTAACTGTGACAAGGTAAGGCACAACAAAACACTACTGAAATATTCCAACTCTTGCATTTCAATGACACTACTGAAATATTCCAACTCTTGCATTTCAATGAAAGAAATTCAAAATGAACTATGAAAATCAACAGAATGTAACTGTGACAAGGTAAAGCACAACAAAACACTACTGAAATATTCCAACTCTTGCATTTCACGACAGAAATTCAAAATGAACTTCGAAAAATCAAGAGAATGTAACTGTGACAAGGTAAAGCTGTGGATTTCCACCATTCAGGCTGGTGGACTAAGATCCCCAGTACTGAGCTAGTGGATTTCCACCATTTAGACTGGTGGACTAAGACCCCAATACTGAGCTAGTAGATTTCGGCCATTCAGGCTGGTGGACTAAGACCCCAATTCTGAGCTAGTGAATTTTCAACATTCAGGCGGGTCGACTTGGACCCCAATTCTGAGCTAGTGGAATTCCACCATTCAGGCTGGTGGACTAAGACCCCAATTTTCCAACTCTTGCATTTCTCGACAGAAATTCAAAATGAACTTCGAAAAATCAAGAGAATGTAACTGTGACAAGGTAAAGCACAACAAGTCACTACTGAAATATTCCAACTCTTGCATTTCACGACAGAAATTCAAAATGAACTTTGAAAAATCATGAGGATGTAGCTGTGACAAGGTAAACCAGGACAAGACACTACTGAAATATTCCAATTCTTGCATTTCACGAAAGAAATTCAAAATGAACTTTGAAAAATATACTGAAATATTCCAACTCTTGCATTTCACGACAGAAATTCAAAATGAACTTCGAAAAATTATAAGAATGTAACTGTGACAAGGTAAAGCACAACAAGTCACTACTGAAATATTCCAACTCTTGCATTTCAACGAAAGAAATTCAAAATGAACTTTGAAAAATTAAGAGAATGTTACTGTTACAAGGTAAAGCACAACAAAACACTACTGAAATATTCCAACTCTTACATTTCAATGAAAGAAATTCAAAATGAACTATGAAAATCAACAGAATGTAACTGTGACAAAGTAAAGCACAACAAAACACTACTGAAATATTCCAACTCTTGCATTTCACGACAGAAATTCAAAATGAACTTCGAAAAATCAAGAGAATGTAACTGTGACAAGGTAAATCACAACAAGTCACTACTGAAATATTCCAACTCTTTCATTTAACTACAGAAATTCAAAATTAACTTCGAAAAATCAAGAGAATGTAACTGTGACAAGGTAAAGCACAACAAGTCACTACTGAAATATTCCAACTCTTGCATTTCACGACAGAAATTCAAAATGAACTTTCTGAGTATTTTCGGTTTTCCCTCCAAAATTGACCCCTCCCCTGCTCTCAGAAATGGAGGAAGGAGGGGCCTCTGAGCCTTGCCCTTGAGGTAGATCCCATTTATTTTCGATTCTGAGTATTTTTGGTTTTCCCTTCAAAATTGACCCCTCCCTCCCCTGCTCTCAGAAATGGGGTAACGAAGGGCCTCTGAGCCTTCCCCTTGAGGCAGATCCCATTTATTTTCGATTCTGAGTATTTTTTATTTTCCCTCCAAAATTGACACATTGGAGAGGTAAAGCTAGGTCAACTCACAATGTCATTCTATCGTCGTTAGCCATTTTCATAGACTGATGTTGTTTCAAATATATAACAAATTACCTGAGTTAACAACCCCTTCGGGGTTACCTTAACTGTTAATCAGTTTAATCTTTTTTTTTCTCCACCTTCATACAATCCAATCACTAATTAGAATCATTCACACTCCTATTATTCAAAACATTAATTAATATCGTTCATAGTGTCCAATTTGAGAATTCCTTATCCCTTTTTGCAAAAATGTCAAATACTCACTCTCTTTGAAAAACTAAACAAGACTATACCCACCAAACCAGACTATACCCACCAAACCAGATTATACCCACCAAACGTGTCTCAAGCATGGCTTTTCCTTGCGCAATTCCAATGTACATTTTCAGGTGTAATTGAAAGCAACAGCAATTTCAATGTGTAATTGCATGTAAGTTTCGTGGTGCCTATTGCCTCAGGTGTAAGTTTCTATGTAAGTTTGAAAGCTTTATATAACTTACTACAAATAAGTCTTCTACAGCATCTTTATATATTTATCAATATATACTTCCAGTTTCTCAACAATTTACTTTTGGAGCAATTATTTTCAAATTTAATTACGAGATTAAGAAATTATCCCCATATTACCTCAATAAAAGTTTGTTCTCCCAATCACAAGATTTACGTAATTATAACACACGACAAAAAAAGAGTATCTGCACTGACAAGTATAGTACTGAGAAATCTAAATTTGCCCCTTTTGTGTCAATAGCCCGGTGACGGGATGCTCACAAGGATTTTATTGATAAATTTTTAAATATCCATTTAATAAAAAGGAATCTTAAATTTCATTTAGTTCAGGATTACTTTTAATTAAGCGCTTTTTAATATGACTAAGTTATTTGTTTGGATTGTTGTTCTAGGGGAATGTGGGCCTCTCGGCTATCTTTTAGTATTAATTTATATTTAATAATCTCGATTTTTTTTATATTTATATTTGGATCCTGGGCTAGCTGCTACTTTCATATTATTGTTGTATTATTGTATCTTTGCCGTCGTAATTATCTTTGTATCGTAGCGTAATTTGTTATTGTATCTTTGTCTAGGCCTAGTTTTTCGAGCTTGTCTCCCCATGGGCCTATGTCAATTATATACATGTATATGTTAATAATAAAATGATTGAACTTGAACTTGGAATATTCCTGATTCAGTGTCAGATGGCAATTTTTTCTCATTTGACATTTTTTTGAAAACATGTTTTTCAACTTTTGATTACTATGGGCTGTGGTTCGCTCTTTACTAGGTTGCAGCTTGATCCTAAAAATAAACTATATACAAAAGTCGTGAATTTTTTACGATTGATATTTCTTGGCATATTGTGTTCTTTTTTTCTTTCTGATGGTAATCCGTTTATTAGAAAATTTGGCTCTCAAAAATCTACACACAAATTAACAATTCTTTTCTAAAAACAAAACTATAACGCCAAACGACAAACATGTCTATGGCCAATTTGAAGAAAAATATGAAAAATGATCAAACGAATATTTTGCCTTATACAACAACATGTTTTCAGCAGGGGTGTAATATCAGCATTTTATTGGAGGGGGGCTAGAGGGGGTCAATCTTTGGGTAGTCTATTAGTATGGGCTATCCTTCAGGGGAAAACAGTGACAGTTCTGGCCTCTTCGATTTGCTTATACTTTCAGTAAGTATTAACAGGGGCGTCCTTTGGGGGGGGGGGTCCCCGGTTGAATTGAATTAAACAGAATCACGGAACTGAAAATACACTTAATACTTATTAAAAAGTTTAATTAAGGTCATTAAAACCTCACATTCTATTCCTGGGTTCGAGTCTTCGATTAAATGATAGTTTTCTTCTATTTTTTTTTTAAATAATCGCTCATATATTGCCATTTCAATATTTCTATACATTGAAACTATGTCAAAACTACTTTGTTTTGTGTTTTCTGAAATAATTGCATATTTGAGATTTTTAACTAAATCTACCGAATTACTTATGTAGGATTTTTGGGAATAAAGCAAAGTTTGAAGGCTATACATAGCCATTTTACAATATTAATTGAAAAAACTTTTTCCACAAAATAAGTTTTTCAAAGGAAAGTAAAGAACTCCATTAAACAAAAAATGGGCAAAAATAAAATCAAATAATTTACCAATCGTGAAACTACCACAAATCAGATAAATAAACGAAACCCAAAACGAACAGAAATTACAATAAATAACCGAGTCAAACTCAAAACAAGCAGAAATTAACATAAATTGGGCTCAAAACCCTTATGACTTCCCAAGGCCAGAACATAATTTGCACTTTACTGAAAAAATATAAATGTTTTTACTTTTATAACTTTAATAAATCAAATAATATTTATATTTTGATTACTAAATATCAGTATATGTATGATAAACTGACAATGCACATTCATTTGTATTTTTTTCAGTAAAATGCAAATTATGTTCTGGCCTGGGAGGGTGGGCGTGGGAGGGGATTAGTTTCCTTCCAATCACTTTCGACTATTAAAAAGGGCATCATCCCTTTCTATTTTCAATCGAATGAGCCCTTTTGGAATTTCCTACGACAACTCCTTCGATACAAAGTGCCCAGGTCTAAACAACAACAACAACAACAACAAAATAATACATTATACCCACATCGATCTTTACTATACAAATGTCAAGCCTTCCAATCAATTTCGACTATTAAAACGGGCACTAGGCCTTTCGATTTTTAATCGAATGAGCCCTTTTAGAGTTTCTACGACAACACTTTTGATAAACACCTTTTATGCCCCCAGAGCATAAATTACAAGTAGGAGGGACCCAATAGACGCGGGACGAACACCGTGCTGCCATCTTTAATCAAGTCTAATGCTGACATGTTATAATTTATTCATGGATTATTGATCAACTAACGGGTCAATGACACCGAAGGGAACTAGATTTCTGAGAAATTGATTTGCATAATCGGCGGGGAATTATTGATCAACGAAGGAGAATTAAGAAACAATATGGCTTCTTTGGTCTTTAGGTCTGAGAGTTAAATGGCCTTTAGTGACAGAGATAAATTAATATTCTATTTTTAAATATGGCTTCTCTGGTATTTAGGCTTAGTGATAAATTCGGGAATTAATATTCTATCGAAACCATAATAGTGTAGCTAGGAACACCTTAGAGATGAAGACAGATTGAATATATTTTACACGGGAAATGGTTTCCTGGGAATTTCAATTTCTTTGCGTAATGTCCTTCCTAAACCAATTTTACAACTTGAAGTACTCATCTTCTTCACCCACAACTTCACTTTACGGCTTTTGAATACTCCAACACCAAGCAACACTTTTCAAAGGCTTTATTATATCTTTTCAGAACAAGTTCTTTACGTAATATCCCTCCTAAACCAAATTTACAACTTGGAGTACTCATCCTTTTCACCCACGACTTTACTTTACAGCTTTTTGCATACCCCAACAGCAAGGAATACTTTTAAAAAGTCTTTATTATAACTTTTCAGAAAAAGTTCTTTTCTTAATCTTCCTCCTAAACCTATTTTACAAGTCGAAGTACTCATCCTTTTCACCCACAGCTTTACTTTACGACTTTTTGCACACCTCAACACCATATAATACTTTTCAAAAAACTTTATTATATCTTTTCAAAAAAAGTTCTTTACGTTATCTCCCTTTTTAACGGATTTTAAAACCTGAAGCACTTATCTTTTTTACTAGAACAGCAGTTTATGACTTCTCATAACCCAGGATCAAGCATTAATTTTCAAAAGGCTTTATTATATCTTTTCAGAACAAGTTCTTTACGTAATGTCCTTCCTAAACCAATTTTACAACTTGAAGTACTCATCTTTTTCACCACAACTTTATTTTACAGCTTTTCGCACACCCCAAACAACAAGCAATACATTCAGAAGGCTTTATTATATTTTTTCATAACAAGTTTTTTAAGCTATCTCCCTCTTTCGCGTATTTTAAAGCTAAATTCAATCATCTTTTTCACTACAGCAGTACCTCATAACTTTTTTGTATAGTCAAACATCAAGCAATACTTCTCAAAAGGCTTTATTACATCCTATCAGAACAAGTTCTTTACTTAGTGTCCTTCCTAAACCAATTTTACAACTTGATGTTCTCATCTTTTTCATCCACAACATTACCTTACGACTTTTTGCACAGCCCAACACCAAGCAATACTTTTCAAATGGCTTTTTTTTATCTTTTCAGAAAAAGTTCTTTTCATAATGTCCCTCCTAAACCAATTTTACAACTTGAAGCACTCATCCTTTTCACCAATAACTTTACTTTAAGACTTTTTGTATACCCCAACATCAAGCAATAATTTCCAAAAGGATTTATTATATCTTTTCAGAACAAGTTCTTTGCTTAATGTTCTTCCTAAACCAATTTTAAAACTTGAAGTACTCATCCTTTTCACACACAGCTTTACTTTATGCTTTTTGAACACCCCAATACCAAGCAATACTTTTCAAAGGCTTTATTATATCTTTTCAGAACAAGTTCTTTACATAATGTCTCTCCTAAACCAATTTTACAACTTGAAGTACTCATCTTTTTCACCCAAAACTTTAGTTCACAACTTTTTGCATACCCCAAGACCACGCAATACTTTTTAAAGGCTTTATTATATCTTTTCAGAACAAGTTTTTTTTACATAATGTCCTTCCTAAACCAATTTTACAACTTGAAGTACTCATCCTTTTCACCCACAACTTTACTTTTCAATTTTTTTGCACACAACAACATTAAGCAAGGTTCCATTTCAGTTCAGATTTTTCCCCAAAGACATAAATTTAAAGTTCTCCAGCAAATTTAAAGTAAAAGATAGAAAAAGTTATACATTGATCGTGAATATTTCACCATGACGATAAGGAGCTCCAATTTAATTCTGAGATTTTTCCCAAGTTCATAAAAAAAATTTAAAGCTCTGTTCTAAATTTTAGCGTTGAAGATAGGAAAAGTTATGCTATGATTGTGAATATTTTCCATGAAAATAAAAAGTTCCATTTTAATTCTAATTTTATCTGTGAGGAGAAATAAGTTACAGATAAATTCTATTTTTCCAGAGAAAATAGAAATTTTACGCTTCGGTTCAGTTTTTTGTCAGAGAGATGAAAAAATTTAAAGTACTGTTCCAAATTTTTCACCCTCCTAAACCAATTTTACAACTTAAATTACTCATCTTTTTCACCAAAACTTTACTTTACAGCTTTTTGAGTACCCAAACACCAAGCAATACTTTCCAAAATGCTTTATTACATCTTTTCAAAACAAGTTCTTTACGTAATGTCTTTCCTAAACCAATTTTACAACTTGAAGTACTCATCCTTTTCACACACAACATTACTTTATGCTTTTTGAACACCCCAACACCAAGCAATACTTTTCAAAGGCTTTATTATATCTTTTCTGAACAAGTTCTTTACGTAATGTCCCTCCTAATTCAATTTTACAACTTGAAGTATTCATCTTTTTCACCCACAACTTTACTTTACGACTTTTTGCATACCCCAACAGCACGTAATACTTTTCAAAGGTTTTATTATATTTTTTCAGAACAAGTTATTTACGTAATGTCCTTCCTAAACCAATTTTACAACTTGATGTACTCATCTTTTTCATCCACAACTTTACTTTACGACTTTTTGCATACCCCAACACCAAGCAATACTTTTCAAAGGCTTTATTATATCTTTTCAGAACAAGTTCTTTACGTAATGTCCCTCCTAAACCAATTTTACAACTTGAAGTACTCATCCTTTTCACCCACAACTTTAGTTTACCACTTTTTGTACACCACAACATCAAGCAAGGTTCCACTTCAGTTCAGATTTTTCCCCAAACACATAAATTTAAAGTTCTCCTCCAATTTTTTTTGTAGAAGCAAGAAAAAGTTATACATTGAAAGTGAATATTTCACCATGACGATAAGGAGCTTCCACTTCAGTTCTTAATTCCCAAAAGCCATAAACAATTAAAGTTCTATTCTAAATTTTAGCGTTGAAGATAGGAAAAGTTATACTATAGTTGTGAATATTTACCATGAAGATAAAAAGTTCCATTTGAATTCTAATTTTATCTATGAGAAGAAATAAGTTACAGATCAATTCTATTTTTCCAGAGAAAATAAAAATTTTTCACTTCAGTTCAGATTTTTCTCAAAGAGATGAAAAAATTTAACGTACTGTTCCAAATTTTTCATAGAAGATAGAAAAAGTTATACATTGATTTTGAAAAGTTAGCTCAATTCTGAGTTTTACCTAAGAACTTACAGATCAATTCTAATTTCTCCAGAGAAAATAAAAAGCTTCCACTTCAGTTCTTAATTCCCAAAAGATATAAAAAAATTAAAGTTATATTCTAAATTTTTCCCTAGAAGATAGAAAAAGTTATACCATAGTTGTGAATATTTTCCATGAAGATAAAAAATTCCACTTTTATTCTAAATTTTCTCAACGAAGTGGGGGAAAGTTCAAGTTCTCTTCTGAACTTTCTCAATGAAAAAGAAATTAGTTACAGATCATATCTATGAGAAGTAATAAGTTACAGATCAATTCTATTTTTCCAGAGAAAATTAAATTTTCAACTTCAGTTCAGATTTTTCTCAAAGAATATAAAAAAGTTCAGCTTCAGTTCTGATTTTTCTCAAAGAGATGGAAAATTTTAAAGTACTGTTCCAAATTTTTCATTGAAGATAGAAAAAGTTATACATTGATTGTGAAAAGTTAGCTCAATTCAGAATTACCAAAGAACTTAGAGATAAATTCTATTTTTTCAAGAAATAAAAAGGTTATACTTGAGTTCTTAATATCTCAAATGACATACAAATTTAAAGTTCTGTTCTAAGTTTTTCCGTGGAAGATAGGAAAAGTTAAACTATGATTGTGTATATTTTCCATGAAGATAAAAAGTTTCACTCTAATTCTGAATTTTTATAATTTCACTTCAGATTTTTCTCAAAGAGATGAAAAAATTTAAAGTTGTGTTCTAAATTTTACCCTAGATACATCAATTTTGAAGTTTTCGTAAAAGAAGAGAAAAAGTTCAGCTTTAATTACATATTTTCTCAAAGAAGTGAAGAAAACTTCAAGTTCTGTTCCAAATTTTTCGTAGAAGATAAAAAAAGTTATACTTTGATCTTGAATATTCGCCATGACGATAAGGAGCTACACTTTAATTCTGAGTTTTCTCGAAGAAGTGCAAAATGTTCAAGTTCTCACCTGAATTTTCTTAAAGAAGAGAAACATTTAGCTCAATTCTGAAATTTACCAAAGAAAATGAAAAAAGCTCCCACTTCAGTTTTTAATTTCTCAAAGACATAAAAATTTTTAAGTTCTTTTCTAAATTTTTACATAGAAGATAGGAAAAATTATACTATGATTGTGAATATTTTCAATGAAGATAAAAAGTTTTATTTTAATTCTAAATTTTCTTTATTTTAATTCCGATTGTTCTCAAAGAGATGAAAAATTTAAAGTTCTATTCCAAATTTTTCTTAGAAGATAGAAAAAAGTTATACTTTGATCGTGAATATTCACCATGACGATAAGGAGCTAAACTTTACTTCTGAGATTTCTCGAAGAAGTGCAAAATATTCAAGTTCTCTTCTAAATTTTCTTAAAGAAGAGAAAAAGTTAACTAAATTCTGAATTTTACCAAAGAAAATGAAAAAATCTTCCACTTCAGTTCTTAATTTCTCCAAAGGCATAGAAAATTTAAAGTTCTGTTCTAAATTTTTCCATAGAAGATAGGAAAGTTATACTATGATTGTATATATTTTCAATGGAAATAAAAAGTTTCACTTTAATTCTAATTTTCTCAATGAAGTGAAGAAAAGTTCAAGTTCTCTTCAGAATTTTCTCAATGAAAAAGAAATAAGTTACAGATCAGTTCTGGTTTTTCTCAAAGAGATGAAAAATTTAAAGTTCTGTTCTAAATTTTGCCGTAGATACTTTGATTCTGAATTTTTCCTCCAAGAACAGAAAAGGTTCTGCTTTAATTCTATATTTTCTCAAAGAAGTGAAGAAAAGTTCAAGGTATGTTCTGAATGTTTTCAAAGAAAAGAGAAAAGGTTCCACTTTAATTCTGAGTTTTCACAACGAAGTAAAGAAAAGTTCAAGTTCTCTTCTGAATTTTCTCAAAGAAAAGAAAAAATTTATAGTGCAATTCTATTTTCTCCAAAGAAAATAAAAAATCTTCGAGTAGAAGGATTTTGCACGGGGATTAATTTTACATCAGTAGGGGGGCTTCCAGGGGTGAAATTTTCAGGGGGAAATTTTACCGATTTTTTCCGGTAAAATTTACGCGCACGTACATAGGCTAATCTAACCTAACCTATGGTTTTGGTATTTCTGTGCAATAATGTAGAATTTTGTGGTTAAGTTAGTTTAGTCGTGGCATTAATATCTATTGTCTTCCTCCACGACATCAAGCTCTTTACGCTAAAGTTTGAATTGTGTCCGTTCTGTCTCTTCTAAAAAAATTGATAAAATTTCCCCCACAAATTTTTACCCCTGGAAACACCCAGCCTCGTGTAAATTTAATCCCCGTGCAAAATCCTTACACTCGCAGATTTTTTATTTTCTTTGGAGAAAATAGAATTGGACTATAACTTTCTTCTTTTCTTTGAGAACATTCAGAAGAGAACTTGAGCTTTTCTTCACTTCTTAGAGATAATATTCAATTAAAGCAGAAATTTTTCTTTTGTCGGAGGAAAAATTGAGAATCAAAGTGTCCAAGGTAAAATTTAGAATAGAGCTTAAAATTTGTCCCCTGTTTGAGAAAAACCAGAACTGATCTGTAACGTATTTCTTTTTCATTGAGAAAATTATGAAGAGAACTCGAACTTTTCTTCACTTCATTGATAAAATCAAAATTAGGTAAAATTCGAATTTTGTAAAATTCAGGATTTAGTTAACTTTTTCGCTTCTTTAAGAAAATTCAGAAGAGAACTTGAACATTTTGCACTTCTTCGAGAAAACTCAGAATTCAAGTGTAGCTCCTTATCGTCATGGTGAATATTCACGATCAAAGTATAACTTTTTACTATCTTCTAAGAAAAATTTGGAAGAGAACTTTTAAATTTTTCCTCTCCTTGAGAAAAATCGGAATTAAAATTAAGAAAATTTAGAATTAAAATGAAACTTTTTATCTTCATGGAAAATATTCACAATCATATAATAATTTTTCCTATCTTCCATTGAAAAATTTAGAACAGAACTTAAAATTTTTTATGTCTTTGAGAAATTAAGAACTGAAGTGGAAGCTTTTTTCATTTTCTTTGGTAAATTTCAGAATTGACCTAAATTTTTCTCTTCTTTGAGAAAATTCAGAAAAGAACTTGAACATTTTGCACTTCTTCGAGAAAACTCAGAATTAAAGTGTAGCTCCTTATCGGCATGGCGAATATTCAGGATCAAAGTATAACTTTTTCTATCTTCTATGAAAAATTTGGAACAGAACTTGAAGTATTCTTCACTTCTTTGAGAAAATATGTAATTAAAGCTGAACTTTTTCTCTTCTTGTAGTAAAAATTCAAAATTGATGTATCTAGGGTAAAATTTAGAACACAACTTTAAATTTTTTTGTCTCTTTGAGAAAAATCTGAAGTGAAATTATAAAAATTTAAAATTAGAGTGAAACTTTTTATCTTCATGGAAAATATATACAATCATAGCATAACTTTTTTTATCTTCCACGGAAAAATTTAGAACCGAACTTTAAATTTTTATGTCATTTGAGAAATTAAGAACTGAAGTGTAAACTTTTTATTTCTGGAAAAAATAAAATTTATCTCTAAGTTATTAGGTAATTCCGAATGGAGCTAACTTTTCACAATCAATGTATAACTTTTTCCATCTTCTATGAAAAATTTGGAACAGTACTTTAAATTTTTTCATCTCTTTGAGAAAAATTAAAACTGAAGCTGAACATTTTATATTCTTTGAGAAAAATCTGAACTGCAGTGGAAAATTTTTATTTTCTCTGGAAAAATAGAATTGATCTGTAACTTATTTCTTCTCATAGATATGATCTGTGACTAATTTCTATTTTATTGAGAAACTTATGAAGATAACTTGAACTTTCCCTCAATTCGTTGATAAAATATTTAATTAATTTGGAAGTTTTTATTTTCAAGGTACATAGTCACGAATATGCTATAACTTTATCTATCTTCTTTGGGAAAATTTAGAGTAAAACTTTAGTTTTTCATGTCTTTTGGGAATTAAGAACTGAAAAGGAAGCTTTTTATTTTCTCTGGAGAAACTAGAATTGATCTTTAAGTTCTTTGGTAAAATTCAGAATTGAGCTAACTTTTCAAAATCAATGTATAATTTTTTCTATCTTCTATGAAAAATTTGGAACAGTACGTTAAATTTTTTCATCTCTTTGAGAAAAATCTGAACTGAAGTGAAAAATTTTTATTTTCTCTGGAAAAATAGAATTGATCTGTAACTTATTTCTTCTCATAGATAAAATTAGAATTTAAATGGAACTTTTTAAATTCATGGAAAATATTCACAACTATAGTATAACTTTTCCTATCTTCAATGCTAAAATTTAAAATAGAACTTTAATTTTTTATGTCTTTTGGGAATTAAGAAATGAAGTGGAAGCTCCTTATCGTCATGGTGAAATATTCAAGATCAATGTATAACTTTTTCTATCTTCCACAAACAATTTGGAGGAGAACTTTAAATTTATGTTTTATGGGAAAAATCTGAACTGAAGTGGTGCCTTGCTTGATGTTGTGGTGTGCAAAAAGTTGTAAAGTAAAATTTTGGGTGAAAAGGATGAGTACTTCAAGCTGTAAAATTGGTTTAGGAGGGACATAACGTAAAGAACTTGTTCTGAAAAGATATAATAAAGCCTTTGAAAAGTATTGCTTGGTGTTGGGGTGTTAAAAAAGCATAAAGTAATAGTGTGTGAAAAGGATGAGTACTTCAAGTTGTAAAATTGGTTTAGGAGGGATATTAAGAAAAGAACTTGTTCTGAAAAGATATAATAAAGCCTTTTGAAGATTATTGCTTGGTGTTGGGATGTGCAAAAAAGTTGTAAAATAAAGTTGTGGGAGACAAGAATGATTACTTCAAGTTGTAAAATAGGTTTTAGTAGGGACATTAAGAAAAGAACTTTTTCTGAAAAGATATAATAAAGCCTTTTGAAAAGTATTGCGTGGTGTTGGGGTATGCAAAAAGCCATGAAGTAAAGTTGTGGGTGAAAAGGATGAGTACTTCAAGATGTAAAATTGGTTAATGAAGGAAATTATGTAAAGAACTTTTTCTGAAAATATATAAAAAAGTCTTTTGAAAAGTATTGCTTGGTGTTGCGGTATGCAAAAAGCCGTAAATTAATGTTGTGGGTGAAAAAGATGAGTAGTTCAACTATTAAAAATGGTTTAGGAAGGACATTAAGCATAGAACTTTTTCTGAAAATATATGAAAAAAGCCTTTTGAAAAGTATTGCTTGGTGTTGGGGTATGCAAAAAGCTATAAAGTAAAGCTGTGGCTGAAAAGGGTGAGTACTTCAAGTTGTAAAATTGGTTTAGGATGGACATTACGTAAAGAACTTGTTCTAAAAAAATATATTCGGGGGAAGTCAAAAACTTGACGGTGAGGGGGGCCCTTCTGTGTCTCAAGTGCAAAAAAAAAAGTATTAAAAAATGTTTGTTTTTTTTTGGGGGGGGGGGCGGGGGGAGGGAGCTGTTTTGAGGCCTTTGGGGGACCCGGGGGAATGGGGCCCTTTGGGTTGGGGTAGGGGACCTCACAACACTGTTCAAATGGAACTTGTGTATTATAACGACCACAGTCGAGAATGGCCCAAATTATCTTCTAAAATATCTCAAACTGTTTCGTCCAAATCATCTTCTAAAATGTCTCAAACGATTTCACCCAAATAATCCCTTAAAAGTGATATCTGTGTGTTCCTTTGTTTCGACATCCCTGCGCTATCACATTTGAAATTCCCAGGAAACGATTTCCCGCGTAAAATATATTCAATCTGTCTTCATCTCTAAGGTGTTCCTAGCTACACTATTATGGTTTCGATAGAATATTAACTCCCGAATTTATCACTAAGCCTAAATACCAGAGAAGCCATATTTAAAAATAGAATATTAATTTGTCTCTGTCACTAAAGACCATTTATCTCTCAGACCTAAAGACCAAAGAAGCCATATTGTTTCTTAATTCCCCTTCGTTGATCAATAATTCCCCGCCGATTATGCAAATCAATTTCTCAGAAATCTAGTTCCCTTCGGTGTCATTGAGCTGTTAGTGGATCAATAAACCATGAATAAATTATATCATGTCAGCATTAGACTTGATTAAAGATGGCAGCACGGTGTTCGTCCCGCGTCTATTGGGTCCCTCCTATTATTACAACCCTTACCCTAAAGGCTGTGAGGGTGGTTGCCATCCTCAAAGACCTAATTTCCAGAAATTTTTGCAACGTTGAACAAAATTGCTATCTGAAAATTTTGATTGGATGTGTTTAAGGGAATGGTGGGCGTGAGAGAGGGGTTAGTTACCCTCCAATCACTTTAAAGTATTAAAAAGGGCACTAGCCCTCTCAATTTCCAATTGAATAAGCCCCTTTTGAAGTTTTTACAACTCTATCTATAAAAACATTATATGCCCCCAGGGCATAACTTACAACCTTTGGCCTGGGGGCTCCGGGGGGTTTGTCATCCTTAAATACATACTTTCCAGGACTTTCAACTACGTTGAACTAAATGGCTATCTCAAAAATTTGATTGAATGTTTTTGGGGTAAGGGTGGGCGTGAGGGGGGGGCTAATTACTATCCACTCACTTTCGACTATTAAAAAGGGCAATTTCAATTTCCAATCAAATGAGCCCCTTTTGAAATTTCTAAAACAACTTTCTATATAAACCTTTTATGCCCCAAGGGCATAACTTACAACCCTTGCACTGAGGGCTCTGAGGGGGTTAGCATCCTAAAAGACCTAATTTCCTGAACTTTCGACTACTTTGAACAAAATAGATATCTCAAAATTTTGATTGGATTGGTTTGGGGAAATGGTGGGCGTGAGAGGGGGGTTAGCTGTCCTTCAATCACTTTTGACTATTAAAATGGCACTAGCCCTTTCAATTTCCAAATGTATGAGCCATTTTTGAAGTTTCTACAACTTCGCTTTCTATAATAACCGTATATGCCCCTAGGGCATAACTTACGACCCTTTCCCTGAGGGCTGTGGGGGTGGAGGGTTCTTCCTTAAAGACTTAACTTCCAAAACTTTCAACTACGTTTAATAAAATGGCTGTTTAAAAATTCGATTGGATGTGTTTGGGGAAAAAGTGGGCCTGAAAGGGGGGTTAATTGCCCTCAAATCACTTTCGAGACTATTAAAGGGCACTAGCCCTTTGAATGTCAATTGAATGAGCCCTTTTTCAAGTTTCCACGACAAAGATTTTAACAAAACTTATATGCTCCGAGGGAATAACTTATAACCCTTGCCCTGAAGACTGTGGGAGAAGTGTTCTAATCAAAGGTATAATTTCCTGAACTTTAAACTGCGTGGAACAAAATGGCTATCTCAAAGTGTTGGTAGGATGTTTTTGGGGAGGTGGTGGGCGTGGAAGGGGTGTTAGTTGCCTTCTAATCACTTTCGACTATTAAAAAGGGCACTAGTCATTTCAAGTTTCAATCGAATGAGCAGTTTTTGAAGTTTCTATGACAATGCGTTCTATAAAAACCTTATGTCGTTCTATTAATAAAAGAATTTCCGCTCGTAAAAAAGGAGCTTTTCATTTCAACTATTCAAAGGAGGAGGGTGAGATCTACCTTAGTTCACCTATTGCCAATGAAAAGGTTATTCTGAATGATAATCTAAAGGATGTTCTTGGCTTTAAGCTCAATATAATCAACGGTAAAAGTGCCGGAAACACTAATTTCATTTTTGCTGACTACCCGCCTGCCTTCTCCACGGACACATGTATATTTCTCTACGCTTCATTTGTGGAAATATCCCGGGTTGGTACTTCAAATCTTCCCCTCCTACTGGGTCTTCAAAAGAAAGCCCATCAAGTTTATAGATGCCCCTTCACTGTACCTCCACTACAGCATTTCCTTGTAGGCACGTCCTAGTAAGAACTATTTGGCCTGGCGCAAAGAGCTAAATACGGTAATCCCCTAGTACATTTAGAGTGTCTACATGGAATAGCATGTTATTCTCGAGAAATCATTCAACAACAAGGTGTCTAAAAGAAAAGTGGTATTCATTTGTCCTGATATTGACTGCTATGTTAATACTCTTGGCCCAAGACAACAGGGCAATAGAATGGACTATTACAAAGGTCGCTCGTCAATGTATGGCTACGGTCTTGGCAGTTGGTTTGCTAAGCTGTTTTACTCTTTATTACCTTTGACTAGAAAATACCTTTTACCGGTTGCAAAAAATTTTGCATTCTCTATACTATACGATTGAGGCTATGGCAATGATTTTAAAAAAAGTGCCACAGAAAATCTTATGTCCAGTGCTCGAACCCTAGGTGAGAAATTAAAACAAAATTGAAAAGGTTTAAAAAGATCGCGAAACAATGCATCACTCATCAGTCTCTACTCAGGTCTTAAACGAAAGACATCACCCCTGTCAAAGAAAAGAAGGAAAAAGCCGACACGTACTTTAAACAGTAGAAGAAGAAGAAGCCCCAGGAAGAGCATTGTTAGATCAAAACTAAATTTTTTTTCCTAAGATATCCTACCTACCGCATAAGGATTCTCAACCTTCAATCACCACCTCATTGAATCTATTCAATGCTGAAAATGTTGATGTGAGTGTCGAGCATGGATACTATGAACAATTTTATCTTCAACAACCCCTCTCCGATAATATCTACTTTCAAATTTATTCCAATGAAGACTAATTTATGGACATGTCTTCAAAATTTATTTATCTGCGAATTAAAGATCCGCAAATCCAATATTACATTACTTATTCTTTGTGATAGCATGTCCTATGAAATTTGCATATTAAATAATATAGTTCGTTAAATCACCGTCTGCTCAATTGTTGCGTTTGTGAATCCAAGCTAAGATTTCTGAAATAACGCAAGCTGCAAATGGACCTTGCTAAGGACACAAAAGTCATATAAGGAATTGAGAGGCACCTCCAATGGATATGAACATATTACTAATACTGATAGTACAGATGCACTTAAAAATGCTACAACTAGTGAATTACATCTAGTTGGAAAAATATATCATGAAATATTTAATATAACCCAATGGCTACCACCCAATGTTAAAGTGGATATAAAATTGACGCTAGCACCATCCAATTTCATATTGAGAAAAGAACTTCCTACCAATCCTGATGTAAGTCTCTCCCTCACCTCGGCAATAATTTATGTACACAAACAACAAGTTATGAGTTCTGTTGCTTTGGCAGTGGAAAAACTGAGAGCCAGTGGAAATAATATTAAACTTCTTGTTCCTCATACAATCACCAATCAATGTCATATTGCCATGGGGTCACGCACCTTCACCGACTCATCCTTTATCAATGGCGAAATTCCGTCAAAACTCGCTTTGGCATTTGTAAAAAGCGCTAGTGCAATAGGATCATGGACTGGATGTCCACATAAATTCGAGGTGTTTGGACTTTCATCTCTTTTGTGCAAAGTAAACGGCATCCCACTCTACAATCTATCTTTTGATCAATCCAATAGAACGTTGTATGAGTTGACCATGCAAAGCCTAGATCATGATTCGCAACTATTTGAAAATGGTATAACCGAAGAAATGTTTGCTAAAACACATGGTATCATTGTATTGGATTTGTCTGGCAAGCAGGATATGAGTATAGTATGTACGGGGATTTTGCGTTTAGAGTGTACATTTGCCGACCTTTTGGCTGATAGTATTGCACTAATCTCACTAAATCCATATGAAACCTATTGGGAAATCACTCCTGAAAGTAGTGTTCTACTAGACTTGGCACCATTAACACCAGTCAAATAATCAATGTATTTAATATGGATCCCTACATGTCCCAGTACAAATCCTATTGTCTGCCCTCAGACTTTCTTGGAAAAATTCAAAGTGTCAACAATACCTTAATTATTGTTAATAGCAGTCCGTCGACTATGCTGACGGGTCATTGGCTTTGTATCTTTCAAACAATGAAGACGATTGAATTTTTTGATACTCTTGGTCTACCCTATACATTCTACACACCCCACATCAGCAACTATATTGAGAGCAGTGGGAAAACTATTATTCAAAATAAGAAGAGAGTGCAGGATCTGACGACTAAAAGCTGTGGCTTCCATGCACTACTATATTTTGTGTTCCGATGTCGCGGCTATACTTACAAGCAGTTTCTCAACATTTATGCTGACAATCTACGTCTGAACGACTTTCTAGTGGAAAATATCCTCTCAGACCTGTACCGTATTGATTTCGGTGCCCTAATAGTAAAGTGCGTAAAAAATGTTTGTGAATTTGTTTATTAATAAAATGTACATCTACAACAATGTCTTTAAATCTTCACTTGAGATTTCTTCTTCTTCGGTGTATAGGCAACTGTCGTGAACCACTAATGCCGGTAAATCATTTGGATTCACTGTATATTGATCTTGATTGACTTCAAAGTCAGGGTCACATTTTCTACAGTATAATGTAACTTCACTCTTGTCATATCTCTTTGTGTAGTCAATGATACTATTTGCATTCGTATTATGAAATTCACGAGTTTCAATCTGTCTGTTTGAAGCAATATCACATACAGTCTTTTCTAATGGTGAATCACATTCGGTAACTGCCAAATAAAAATAACTTGGTTTATAGTCATAATAGACAGTGTCGTCACAACGATGACGTAGAAACCAAATTGTCTTGTTACCCCAACAGTTGAATTGTAGACCAGATTCTTCCTCCCAAAGTAATTTAAATTCACGACGATACAGGTTTCGTAGAAATTAACTAAAATCATGTCCGAAATTAAGTCTAATCCTGGCGGGGTACGTATTCTCCCTCTGATCACATTTATTATAGTGAAAAATGGAACCTATATGTCCTCTTGGGTGAGAGTCAAAACTCACTTCCAGTCATGAATTACATCCTTTAATTTGTACTGCATATCCTCTATGTAATTTAAATGGATCAAATAATTGGCGAATTTCATTACAGTTAGAGAAAATTGTACAATTCTCACACTATATCCGACTACCAAGTCTGTAAATGCACAATGAATTTTAACAGAACATTTTCTGGTCTTTGAATTCACCTCTGTCTGTCAGCTAAGACGATTGTGATAGTCCTCATTAAATAAATTCATGGTGGAGGAATGGGAGAGGAGTAATTCTGTGACGTCACCTCTTTCGAATGGGGAGCCATCTACATTGAATCTATGGCAATGTTTTCAAAAGTATATCCACGATATTATTCTGCTTTGTTCCAATTAATATATCAATAAATTGAGTATAAGCATTTGAGTCACATCGACAAACCTTCATACAATAGTCCAATGGGGGAGAATCAGTCCCCATTATATTATCAAGTTTCCCGCGAGAGAATATCCTGCGTTAAAGAGATAACTCTAGAAAATCATCATCCAAAATCAAATGTTTTTTCCATAAACTCAAGATTCGATCTAATTCTCTCTTTCTCTAATTTATTCATTTTTCAATCCTATCACTCTGACTGCTGACTCTAGACTGACCATGAATCGTTAGCCTAACATTCTAACAAAAAGAATAGGAACATTTTTGATTTCGAAACAATTTTATTGGATAATTACAACAATAATAGTAGACATGTAAAATTAGCGATACTGTTTATTGTCTTCGATATGTTTCACTAATGTACTTAAAGCACATTGAAGTCTATTCACATGCACTATATCAACTTTTGCAGCGAAACATAATTGATCCTCCATTTTAAATTTACTCAAGGATATCACATATCTTGCACATACTTCATCCCATTCCAGACAAAGCCGTGATCCTCTCGTGATTTCCAACGCAATGTTTGGTGCTCATGTATTATTGCTACCAACTCCATTATCAACTTCTGATAGGGTAAACATTCCACTCATCATCATCAAAAATATATCCAAATGTTTTAAGTCAAACTGTTCTCACTCCTTTTAATTCTATTCACAGACTAATAAAAACTATAAAAAATCCTTTCCTTAAATTCTCTGCAATCCTCTCCCGCTAATATTTCCGACCCCCTGATTGGCCTAGAAGGGGGTACGTGATCCTGTTTCCCGTTATCGGATCAATACATTCCCCCATCGATTATGTAATCAATTTCCCGGAAATTCACTTGTCCTAGTCGATTCCGCAATAAATTTCTCGAAAATCCACTTCCCCCTCGGTTACGCCATCAATTTCTCGGAAATTCCGAAAAGAGGGGGAAATTCCCCCTCTTGTCCTAGATCAATAAATTCCCCACCTATTATGTAAATCAAGTTCTCGGAAAATCACTTCCCCCTCGAGTCCTAGATCAATACGTCTCTTCCCCACCGTCAATGCACATGTGCAAACTTCACCCCCAGTGTCATTACACCTAGACAAACAACAACAAATCAATTGACCTTGACCCCATTAGACTCGATCGATAATCCTTGAATAAATTATGTCTTGTCAGCATTAGATTAAATTGTGGATGGCAGCACGGTGTTCGTTCTGTAACTCATGATGCCTCTCTACTAGTACTATATTTGGAACATGGATGGCCACAGGGTTGGTGGGAGGGGTGGAAGTTAATCGGTGACTACATAGTAATTACAAGTTAACAAATGGAAAGGAAAGCATAGCAGAAACAAACAATAAAACAAATGTATTTTCCGAAGGGGGGGAGGTATTTTCCGAGTGTATTTTCCACGGGGGTACTTACTGCGGGGGGTGTTTTCAGCGGGAGAGTATTTTCTGCGGGGGGGATTTTTGTGAGGGGGAGGGGTATTTTTCGGTTTCTGTACTTGTTAAGAATCCAGTAAGCATGCGATAAGTGAAGTTTCGTTAATGCTAATGAAATAAAACAAAGTATGATAAAAATATAATAGTTTAGAAACAAATTTGGGCTATATATTTTCACATTGTGGGTTGGGGGTGGGTTGGGTAAAGCCTAGCTAATATTAAATACGTAACCTAACCTAAACTAGGTACGTTTTGTTTGCCCCTTCAACCCCAAAAACTAAAGTTTAAACATTTTTCACGGAGTGAGCAATACCTCACAAGGCAGTGGAAACCTGTTTTTCATTAGGAGTAGAGATGCCCCTATTGATTGTGTCACTCAACCCTGCTGCCACCTATAACTTTTTTTTTACATAGTTTATGGATGGTTATGTGTGTAGGTCGATTTATTGATGGTTTTATGGATTTTGTCAGTGAGAATGAAAAAACAGGAAGTTTGTCACATTTATGTCTGTTTTCATGGATGGTTATGTGTGTTGGTCGATTTATGTCTGTTTTTATGGATGGTTATGTGTGTTGATTATTTGATGGTTTTATGGATTTTGTCAGTGAGAATGGAAAAACGGGAAGTTTGTCACTCCCTTCTTGTTGTTGTTCAAGCCAGATGTTATGAGTTTCCGGGAGACGTGTTTGTTATTGTTGTTCAAGCCAGATGTTACGAGTTTCCGGGAAACAGTATTTATTGTTGTTATTCAATGCAAATGGTGTGAGTTTCCATGGTAACAGTATTTGTTGTTGTTTTGGGCACGCGATAGAGTCATTAGGGAGAGCATGTGGTTAATGGGGTCAATGTTATTGTTGTTGTTTTGGGCACGCGATAGAGTCATAAGGGGGACCACGTGGTTAATGGGGTCAATGTTATTGTTGTTGTTTTGGACACGCTCTCAGCGAATGTCAAGGTCAATGTTGTTGTTGTTGTTGTTTTGGGCACGATCGAGCCAAATGTTATGAGTTTCCATGGAAACAGTTAGACCCCCCTTCTCAGCCAATCAGAGGACTTTGTTTACACATTAGCGGCGGGTGGAGCATATGGAAAGGATCTTTGCTATAGTTTTATCAATCTTTGAATAGAATCCACTAAGTTCTTAGTGAGCACTGTAATAACATGAGTGAACAAGTAGAGTAAGAAATATCCTTTTATTGCAGCTGTTTTATTTGTAAGGGACATTTTCATGATTTTGAATATTCACATGAACCTACTGAATGTTTAGACTGCATAGAGGCAGAGACAGATGAGAAGAATCTAGAGGAAACGAGAAGAAAAATTATATGTGACATGGAGAGAAATTTATATCGATTGCAAGTAAGCTCAGATAAAAGAAGGATTGATATGTTAGAAAAGGAGGACCAAAAGAAGAGACTAGTAAAAGAGGGCTTTCTCTATAGTGTAAAAGACAGCAGTGAAAACCCAAAGAAAAAAGTATATAGTGCAAGATATAACTCGGATTATTATGATGATTATGCTCTAAGAGAAGAGAAAAAGTGGCCCTTTAAGAGACAACATAAGAGGTCATTCTACGAAAAGGATTTTAAACAACGGAAACCATGGTGGAAGAGTTCCCATATATGATTTACCGTTAAATCTAATTATTAATATGTGTAATGTGTTTTATATTGCAATCATACAATAAATTTGATTGTGCTGTTTTTATTTTCTCATACTAGATATGTATAGAATAAGGATACCAGCAGAGACTACGGTACATGAATAGTTCAGTTTGATTAAATCACCCCATAGAGTATTATCAGGCCACAACCAAGTTTTCTATCAAAGATAAAAATAAATCATTTTTCTAATCTTTACTCTTATGATAAATCAATATTTATTATAGTTTTTATGTACACAATCTCGGGTTCTATTACTTGAACCTCGTCTTCTTCTTCATTTACTACTATATCTAGGAGAGGAGGCATGTCCTCGAATAAATCCTCCCGTATTCGTATGTTATTCGTCGAAGAGGGCAAACCATCAAGCAACCGCTCATCATCTTCTATACAGAGTCGGCCCGAAGGTCCCCTCCGCACCAAATCCTCCGACGTATACGATAATCCGTCCTCTGTATAATGGATCTCTATTACATCATCTGTACTTTCAATCTCGTGTTTACACAAAAGAAGCTCCTCACTTTCCGTGAGCTCCCACTTGGTCCATACATCCTAAAAGATTGAGAACGCTATGATCAAAAACTAGAGTTTCCTGCGGAAAACCTATATTAGTTCAGATTTTACGGGGATAGTTTATTTTCGAACCAATATATCTACCAAGGGTTCAATACCTGAGTTAAACTAAGAGGTTTCAACCTCAGGAAAAAATTACATTTTGACAACATTTGACAATTTACTAAATTTAAAGTTTTGTTTAGTTTCAAAAATGTTTTCTATCACTCATCATCTTTCATTCATTCACAAACAATACTAAAGAAAACCACTTCCCACGGTTTATTGATTTTAAATTATTAAGAAGGATATTATTTCTTTGAAATATAAATTTTACATTTTTAATTTTCATGCTTTTGATAATTATCTTGTCCTTTTGGCGTAAATTGCAGCTGAATGCTTATCACAAAATCATAGTTTCAAGTTTTTTCATATACTAAAATTGAAGGAAGCTAGAAAATGTGAAAACTTCTTTTTACCCGAATATTCTTCAGAGCTCAACCTAACTACGATCTGAAAACAATAATATAACTTATAGTTGAACAAATTTTTTTTAAATATCTCTTTTCTGACATCATTTGGAACTTGCAAATTATTATAAGTAGTAACTAATTACTTAATTTTTAATGAACTTATAATTAATTGAACAAACAATCCAAATTTTTTGATACCACAACAATAAATGGCAAACGAAAAAGAATATAAAAAACTACAACATTTTAAAAAGTACAGAGTTTGGCTCATGAAATTGAATAGAACAACGGACTATGACAAATAGCTTCATAATAAAAATCTAACCTAGTCAAATCACGTTCCACCCGCTATTTTTGTTTATTCACCCCCCCCCCACCAAACAAGCAATGCAGTTAAAAACTACTTAGAATCTATACTTAGACCTTGAAACTAGAAGAAACTAAATTTTCTGTAAAGTTATGTCTAGCGATAGACTTATTAGAGTGACAGAAACTTTTTTTTCCACAACCCACAAGAGGATATTTTTCAAGTAAAAAGTAAAGAGCTGCTACACTAAATCAAAGATGAACGGAAATAATGTCGAATAATTGGTCAAACGTAAACTTATGTCCAATGATATATTTAATTGAGTGAAAAAAACTTTTTCCACTAGAGGTTATTTTTCAACTAAAAGTAAAGAGCATCTACACTAAATCAAAGATGTGCAGAAATAATGTCGAATAATTGTTCAAACGTAAACTTTTGCATAATGATATATTTAATAGAGTAGTAAGTCTAGCTTTGAAAAGCGTGCTAGAACATCTAGAAAGAAGGTATCATATCTAAAAATTAGTATTTTTATTACTATAGCAAATAAAATTATACCTAATAAAAAAAAGAAAAAAAAACAAATAAACAAAAAAAAAAAAAAACTCGATAGGCAAGCGTCCAGCGGGCTTGAACCCTTACACAAATTTGAAGAATTTCCACATCCTGTTGTACAACATATTTTGCTGCTTCCACGCAATTAATCTCTTCAATTTTGTAAAGTTTGACTCCTGGTAAAATATGATGTGTGCCCATTGCGGGCAAATATATCCCTTAACAAAAAAATACGCATGTGTCTACACAAAGAGACAGTTTTACTCTTATGGATATGATTCAATACTCACTACAAATCAAATGGGCTCTTAGTCTCCTTTCAAATGAATAGGAGTTCAGCTTCTGAGCGATAAAAAAATTATTTGATATATTTGGTAAGTGATCGTATTGCCTAGGCATTTACTTGAGTTTATACAGCGGGTAGCTAAACCCAGTATTCCTCAAGAGCCCCCCCCCCAGGCTCCCAAAGAGCCCCCAGACCCCAAAGACACCCCGGGCTCCCAAAGGCCCTTCCCCTGTCCCCAAAGGTCCACCGGGACTCCCAAAGGACCAATCGGCGCTCAAGGGCCCCCCCCAGACGCCAAAAGGCCCTACCCGAGCCCTCAAAGGCCCTCCCCCGATCTCCAAAGGTCCACCAAACCCCCAAAGACCCCCCCGGTCCCCAAAGGTCCCCCAAACCCCCAAAGGCCCTCCCCTGATCCTCAAAGGCCCCCAAGCTCCCAAAGGGCCCCAAACCCCCAAAGGCCCCTCCTCGATCTCCAAAGGCCCCCGGGCTCCCAAAGGCTCTCGAACCCTCAAAGACCCCCCCTCCGTGCCCCCAAAGCCCCCCGAGCCCCACCATTTCTCCCACCAAAGAGCATATTTTGCTTACAGGAAAAAGCGAAATGTAGTGTAAGATAAGCGCAGATAATTTCAAACACCCAGTGTAGGAAAGGAGTTTAAAGAAATATAGGAACGTCATGGGAGTCAGTAAATAGTGAAGCCTTTATCATAATAGGGCGAAGGACGAGCGTGTGCAGTTGTGTTGCTCTTTGCAGCTTGGTGTTGCCCTTTGGAGCTGTAAGTAGTTGTATTTATAAAGGTCTACAAAAGAAGTAGGCCTATGTCCAATCTCCCCTTTGAAAAATATAGAACTGTTTTGACACTCCTGGTTATTGGTGAACAGTTCTGGATAATCACTTTATATACTGAAATCAGTCGAAGTTTTGTAGCAGAGGTCCATAGCCTCTCACGTAAGTCATTATGATCCTTGGTGAAATTATGATAACAGCTCATGTGGTCTATTTGTCTGTGGTGCACAAAGAAATTACTCAACACAATTAAAAACATGCATTCATTTAGGTTCCTATTTATATTTTTTACTAAGGAAGCTTCAACTAATTCTTTATTTCCGAGAACTCTGATGAGGAGACCATATAAAGCAAAAGGGTTACACGTATATTAAAAGGTAATGAGTGTTTGCTAATGAAGAATTTACTGTCGTTGGGGCACAAATTCACAAGGACTTAGTGATACCTTCCTTGTTCCTATGAGTTTCAAAGTATAATGGTTAATATCAGTGATGCACACAGAGAGGAGGGGGGCCTCAAGGCCCAGACACCACCCCCAGAATCCTATTTTTTCTGAATTTTCGGATACTTTTTATTCAAACTATCCAATAGATTTTTTATTCCCTTCCCCGAAAAGAAACATTTTACATATGGGTCTCATCTTTTTTATACTGGGTCCACTCTTTAGGTTTACTTTAACCTGTAGCACGCACATTAATGGTACAATTCAGTAGCTTTACAAACATTGTCAATCAATACAGAAAGGTCGTTAACTATTAAAAGTTCATAACTGCAAAAATTCCAAATAACGTAAATGATTATGGATGGCCAAGCTAAGATAGTCCTTAACCATTGCATAGTTATAATTAAAAAGGAAGCATATAAAAAAGCATTAAGCCCTTAAAATACTTTTCTGTAAGAAGCAAATGAACGGAAAGCATAGAGACATCACTTACAGCGTGCAAATTGATCGTTCCCCATTGATCAAGAGGTCTCTCCTAATTGGAGCATAACGGTCAACATACCCGTCCCATGACCCATGTAAATCATAGGTCACGTACTAGCTACCACAGACCCAGAAGGGCTGAATTCACATTTTAGAGACAAAAAGTGCACACCGAAAAGCCATATTAAGAGCTATATTTGTGAGTTTTTCTCTGAAAATTCCTATTTCTTGCCAAGCCTTGACCTCCCTAATTAAAGGATATGAATTAGAACCATGGGGACGTAATTTCGTCGTATTTTGCCTATTTTCATTGGAAAAAACAATGAAAAGCCATATTAAGAGCTATATTTTTGAGTTTTTCACTGAAAATTCCCATTTTTGCCAAGCCATGACCTCCCTAATTGAAGGATATGAATTAGAACCGAGGAAACGTAATTTCATTGTATTTTGCATATTTCCTTGGAAAAAAAACACTGAAAAGCCATATTAAGAGCTATATTTCATCGTATTTTGCGTATTTCCGTTGGAAAAAACACTGAAAAGCCATATTAAGGGCTAATTTGTGAGTTTTTCACCGACAATTCCTTTCTAGCCAGGCCTTTATAATCAATGGAACTTAGTTCATTGTATTTTGCATATTTTTGATTGGAAAACACACCGAAAGGTCATATTATATGAACTTACATCAAGCATTGGAGAGCTTACATTTGAAGAACTATCCATTATTTGCATATATTCTTCTATATTTCAGACTATACTGTTTTCAAAAACCTCAAAACCCAGAAATATACTCACTTAACAGTTAACTATTCGCGAAAATCGTACTAGGTCACGCTATTAGAACAATAATTACCGCTCTATCTGTCGTTCACAGGGAACAGATTCAAAACCTTTACTTCCTACGTCATTTGGTTTAATTACGACAAACGTGGCATGTCCAATACAGATTAAAACCAGAAAAGACCAGAAACACATAAAAATAAGAAAAAAGGGAATCGCAATCAATCTTGTGTCGAAGCGCTAGCGTTATCTAAGTGAAGAATGATGTGGGACACAACATGTTGTTTAGGTTTTTCTACATAGCCGGACACTTCATATAGAAGGTGTTATCGTAGAAACTTCAAAACAGGCTCATTTGATTTGAAATTAAAGTGGATAATGCCCAATTCACAGGAGGGGTATGAAAACTACGGTTTTAACAACGATATGCAAGACTAGAAAGAAAAGCCTTTAGGAGTTACCCCCCCTCCCCTTCCGCCTCAACCGTCGCTCTTGAAATCACCACACCCCTGCCCCCAAAACTCAAATTTTCCAGAGGATTTTAAAATCCCCCCCCCGAACAAAAAATTTCTAGGAACGTATCCTCATCATATTTAAATATTTTCGCTGGAAAACCTGCTTGCCGATGCGCTAGTGCTACCTAAGTAAAGAACTATGTGACTACAATATGTTGTTTTTGGTTTTTTCATCATAGCCAGGGAACTTCGTATAGAAGGACTCATCGCAAAAACTTTGAAAAGGACTCATTTGATTTGAAATTAAAGTGGATAGTGACCAATTCACAGGAGGGGGGGAGCGTGAAAACTATGGTTTTTAACAACGATATGCAAGACTAGAAAGAAAAGTCTTTAGGACTTGGACTGCCCATCACCTCAACCCACGCTCTTGACATCCCCCCCCCTCCCCCCCTAAAGTTGAAATCTAATCTAAACTAGCATAACCACAAAATTACACAATATTGCATAGAAATACCAAAACCATAGGTTAGGCTATGTCAGGTTAGGTTAGAAGTTAGGTTTCTCCACGTTTAAGTCAGGTTAGATTAGGTTAGCTTATCATGAGCGCTCATGATAAGCTAACCTAATCTAACCTGACTTAAACGTGGAGAAACCTAACTTCTAACCTAACCTGACATAGCCTAACCTATGGTTTTGGTATTTCTATGCAATATTGTTTAATTTTGTGGTTATGATGGTTTAGATTAGATTACAACTTTAGGGGGGGATGTCAAGAGCGAGGGTTGAGGTGATGGGCAGCCCCACTCCTAAAGACTTTTCTTTCTAGTCTTGTATATCGTTGTTAAAACCATAGTTTTCATACCCCTCCTGTGAATTGGGCATTATCCACTTTAATTTCAATCAAATGAGTCCTTTTCAAAGTTTTTGCGATGAGTCCTTCTATACGAAGGTCCCTGGCTATGATGAAAAAACCAAAAACAACATATTGTAGTCACATAGTTCTTTACTAAGGTAGCACTAGCGCTTCAGTAAGCAGGTTTTCCAGCTAAAATATTTAAATATGATGAGGATACGTTCCTAGCAATTTTATGTTTGGGGGGGGGATTTTAAAATCCTCGGGAAAATTTGAGTTTGGGGGGTAGGGGTGTGGTGATTTCAAGAGCGACGGTTGAGGCGGAAGGGGAGGGGGGGTAACTCCTAAAGACTTTTCTTTCTAGTCTTGCATATCGTTGTTAAAACCATAGTTTTCATACCCCTCCTGTGAATTGGGCATTATCCACTTTAATTTCAAATCAAATGAGCCTGTTTTGAAGTTTCTACGATAACACCTTCTATATGAAGTGTCCGGCTATGTAGAAAAACCTAAACAACATGTTGTGTCCCACATCATTCTTCACTTAGATCGCTAGCGCTTCGACACAAGATTGATTGCGATTCCCTTTTTTCTTATTTTTATGTGTTTCTGGTCTTTTCTGGTTTTAATCTGTATTGGACATGCCACGTTTGTCGTAATTAAACCAAATGATGTAGGAAGTAAAGGTTTTGAATCTGTTCCCTGTGAACGACAGATAGAGAGGTAATTATTGTTCTAATAGCGTGACCTAGTACGATTTTCGCGAATAGTTAACCGTTAAGCGAGTATATTTCTGGGTTTTGAGGTTTTTGAAAACAGTATAGTCTGAAATATAGAAGAATATATGCAAATAATGGATAGTTCTTCAAATGTAAGCTCTCCAATGCTTGATGTAAGTTCATATAATATGACCTTTCGGTGTGTTTTCCAATCAAAAATATGCAAAATACAATGAACTAATTTCCATTGATTATAAAGGCCTGGCTAGAAAGGAATTGTCGGTGAAAAACTCACAAATTAGCCCTTAATATGGCTTTTCAGTGTTTTTTCCAACGGAAATATGCAAAATACGATGAAATATAGCTCTTAATATGGCTTTTCAGTGTTTTTTTTCCAATGAAATGTGCAAAATACAATAAAATTACGTTTCCTCGGTTCTAATTCATATCCTTCAATTAGGGAGGTCTTGGATTGGCAAAAAAGGGAATTTTCAGTGAAAAACTCAAAAATATAGCTCTTAATATGGCTTTTCAGTGTTTTTTCCAACGAAAATAGGCAAAATACGACGAAATTACGTCCCTATGGTTCTAATTCATATCCTTTAATTAGGGAGGTCAAGGCTTGGCAAGAAATAGGAATTTTCAGAGAAAAACTCACAAATATAGCTCTTAATATGGCTTTTCGGTGTGCACGTTTTGTCTCTAAAATGTGAATTCAGCCCTTCTGGGTCTGTGGTAGCTAGTACGTGACCTATGATTTACATGGGTCATGGGACGGGTATGTTGACCGTTATGCTCCAATTAAGGAGAGACCTCTTGATCAATGGGGAACGATCAATTTGCACGCTGTAAGTGATGTCTCTATGCTTTCCGTTCATTTGCTTCTTACAGAAAAGTATTTTAAGGACTTAATGCTTTTTTATATGCTTCCTTTTTACTTATAACTATGCAAAGGTTAAGGACTATCTTAGCTTGGCCATCCATAATCATTTACGTTATTTGGAATTTTTGCAGTTATGAACTTTTAATAGTTAACGACCTTTCTGTATTGATTGACAATGTTTGTAAAGCTACTGAATTGTACCATTAATGTGCGTGCTACAGGTTAAAGTAAACCTAAAGAGTGGACCCAGTATAAAAAAGATGAGACCCATATGTAAAATGTTTCTTTTCGGGGAAGGGAATAAAAAATCTATTGGATAGTTTGAATAAAAAGTATCCGAAAATTCAGAAAAAATAGGATTCTGGGGGTGGTGTCTGGGCCTTGAGGCCCCCCTCCTCTCTGTGTGCATCACTGATATTAACCATTATACTTTGAAATTCATAGGAACAAGGAAGATATCACTAAGTCCTTGTGAATTTGAGCCCCAACGACAGTAAATTCTTCATTAGCAAACACTCATTACCTTTTAATATACGTGTAACCCTTTTGCTTTATATGGTCTTCTCATCAGAGTTCTCAGAAATAACGAATTAGTTGAAGCTTCCTTAGTAAAAAATATAAAAAGGAACCTAAATGAATGCATGTTTTTAATTGTGTTGAGTAATTTCTTTGTGCACCACAGACAAATAGACCAAATTAGCTGTTATCATAATTTCACCAATGATCATAATGACTTACGTGAGAGGCTATGGACCTATGATACAAAACTTCGAGTGATTTCAGTATATAAATTGATTATCCAGAACTGTTCACCAATGACCAGGAGTGTCAAAAGAGTTCTATATTTTTCAAAGGGGAGATTGGACATAGGCCTACTCCTTTTGTAGACCTTTATAAATACAACTACTTACAGCTCCAAAGGGTAACACCAAGCTGCAAAGGGCAACACAACTGCACACGCTCGTCCTTCGCCCTAATATGATAAAGGCTTCACTATTTACTGACTCCCATGACGTTCCTATATTTCTTTAAACTCCTTTCTTACACTGGGTGTTTGAAATTATCTGCGCTTATCTTACACTACATTTCGCTTTTTCCTGTAAGCAAAATATGCTCTTTGGTGGGAGAAATGGTGGGGCTCGGGGGGCGTTGGGGGGACGGGGGGGGGTCTTTGAGGGTTCGAGAGCCTTTGGGAGCCCGGGGGGCCTTTGGAGATCGGGGAAGGGCCTTTGGGGGTTTGGGGCCCTTTGGGAGCTTGGGGGTCTTTGAGGATCAGGGGAGGGCCTTTGGGGGTTAGGGGGACCTTTGGGGACCGGGGGGGTCTTTGGGGGTTTGGTGGACCTTTGGAGATCGGGGGAGGGCCTTTGAGGGCTCGGGTAGGGCCTTTGGCGTCTGGGGGGGGGGCCCTTGAGCGCCGATTGGTCCTTTGGGAGTCCCGGTGGACCTTTGGGGACAGGGGAAGGGCCTTTGGGATCCCGGTGAGTCATTGGGGTCTGGGGGCTCTTTGGGAGCCTGGGGGGGGGGCTCTTGAGGAATAGTGGGTTTAGCTACCCGCTGTATAACCTCAAGTAATTGCCTAGGCAATACGATCACTTACCAATTATATCAAATAATTTTTTTATCGCTCAGAAGCTGAACTCCTATTCATTTGAAAGGGGACTAAGAGCCCATTTGATTTGTAGTGAGTATTGAATCATATCCATAAGAGTAAAACTGTCTCTTTGTGTAGACATATGTGTATTTTTTTGTTAAGGGATATATTTGCCCGCAATGGGCACACATAATATTTTACCAGGAGTCAAACTTTACAAAATTGAAGAGATTAATTGCGTGGAAGCAGCAAAATATGTTGTACAACAGGATGTGGAAATTCTTCAAATTTGTTTAAGGGTTCAAGCCCGCTGGACGCTTGCCTATCGAGTTTTTTTTTTTTTTTTTTTTTTATTGTATAATTTTATTTGCTATAGTAATAAAAATACTAATTTTTAGATATGATACCTTCTTTCTAGATGTTCTAGCACGCTTTTCAAAGCTAGACTTACTACTCTATTAAATATATCATTATGCATAAGTTTACTTTTGAACAATTATTCGACATTATTTCTGCACATCTTTGATTTAGTGTAGCAGCTCTTTACTTTTAGTTGAAAAATAACCTCTTGTGGAAAAAGTTTTTGTTACTCAATTAAATATATCAAGGGATATAGGTTTACGTTTGACAAATTATTCGACATTATTTCTGTTCATCTTTGATTTAGTGTAGCAGCTCTTTACTTTTTACTTGAAAAGTATCCTCTTGTGGGTTGTGGAAAAAAAGTTTCTGTTACTCTAATAAGTCTATCGTTAGACATAACTTTACAGAAAATTTAGTTTCTTCTAGTTTCACGGTCTAAGTATAGATTCTAAGTAGGTTTTAACTGCACTGCTTGTTTGGTGGGGGGGGGGGGTGAATAACCAAAAATAGCGGGTGGACCTTTATTTGACTCGGTTAGATTTTGATTCTGAAGCTATTTGTCATAGTCCGTTGTTCTATTCAATTTCATGAGCCAAACTCTGTACTTTTTAAATGTTGTAGTTTTTTATACTCTTTTTCGTTTGCCATATATTGTTGCGGTATCAAAAAATTTGGATTGTTTGTTCAATTAATTATAAGTTCATTAAAAATTAAGTAACTAGTTACTACTTATAATAATTTGCATGTTCCAAATGATGTCAGAAAGGAGATATTTAAAAAAAATTTGTTCAACTATAAGTTATATTATTGTTTTGAGATCTTAGTTAGGCTGAGCTATGAAGAATATTCGGTTAAAAAGAAGTTTTCACATTTTCTAGCTTCCTTCAATTTTAGTATATGAAAAAAACTTGAAACTGTGATTTTGCGATAAGCCTTCAGCTGCAATTTACACCAAAAGAAGAAGATAATTATCAAAAGCATGAAAATTAAAAATTTAAAATGTATATTTCAAAGAAATAATATCCTTCTTAATAATTTAAAATCAATAAACCGTGGGGAGTGGTTTTCTTTAGTATTGTTTGTGAATGATTAAAAGATGATGAGTGATAGAAAACATTTTTGAAACTAAACAAAACTTTAAATTTAGTAAATTGTCAAATGTTGTCAAAATTTAATTTTTTCCTGAAGTTGAAACCTCTTAGTTTAACTCAGGTGTTGAACCTTTGGTAGATATATTGGTTCGAAAATAAACTATTCCCGTAAAATCTGAACTAATATAGGTTTTCCGCAGAAAACTCGAGTTTTTGATCATAGCGTAATCAATCTTTTAGGATGTATGGAGCGAGTGGGAGCTCACGGAAAGTGAGGAGCTTCTTTTGTGTAAACCCGAGATTGAAAGTACAGATGATGTAATAGAGATCCATTATACAGAGGACGGATTATCGTATACGTCGGAGGATTTGGTGCGGAGGGGACCTTCGGACCGACTCTGTATAGAAGATGATGAGCGGTTGCTTGATGGTTTGCCCTCTTCGACGAATAACATAAGAATACGAGAGGATTTATTGGAGGACAAGCCTCCTCTCCTAGATATAATAGTAAATGAAGAAGAAGATGAGGTTCAAATAATAGAACCCGAGATTGTGTACATAAAAACTATAATAAATATTGATTTATCATAAGAATAAAGATTAGAAAATGATTTATTTTTATCTTTGATAGAAAACTTGGTTGTGGACTGATAATACTCTATGGGGTGATTTAATCAAACTGAACTATTCATGTACCGTAGTCTCTGCTGGTATCCTTATTCTATACATATCTAGTATGAGAAAATAAAAATAGCACAATCAAATTTATTGTATGATTGCAATATAAAACACATTACACATATTAATAATTAGATTTAACGGTAAATCATATATGGGAACTCTTCCACCATGGTTTCCGTTGTTTAAAATCCTTTTCGTAGAATGACCTCTTATGTTGTCTCTTAAAGGGCCACTTTTTCTCTTCTCTTAAAGCGTAATCATCATAATAATCCGAGTTATATCTTGCACTATATGCATTTTTCTTTGGGTTTTCACTGCTGTCTTTTACACTATAGAGAAAGCTCTCTTTACTAGTCTCTTCTTTTGGTCCTCCTTTTCTAACATATCAATCCTTCTTTTATCTGAGCTTACTTGCAATAGATATAAATTTCTCTCCATGTCACATATAATTTTTCTTCTCGTTTCCTCCAGATTCTTCTCATCTGTCTCTACCTCTATGCAGTCTAAACATTCAGTAGGTTCGTGTGAATGCTCAAAATCATGAAAATGCCCCTTACAAATAGAACAGTTGCAATAAAAAGATATTTCTAACTCAACTTGTTCACTCATGTTATTACACTGCTAATTAAAAACTTAGTGAATTCTATTCACAGATTGATAAAACTATAGCAAAAATCCTTTCCTTATACTCCCTCCGCCGCTAATATGTAAACAAAGTCCTCTGATTGGCTGAGAAGGGGGATCTAACTGTTACCATGGAAACTCATAACATTTGGCTCGATCGTGCCCAAAACAACAACAACAACAACATTGACCTTGACATTCGCTGAGAGCGTGTCCAAAACAACAACAATAACATTGACCCCATTAACCACGTGTTCCCCCTTATGACTCTATCGCGTGCCCAAAACAACAACAATAACATTGACCCCATTAACCACATGCTCTCCCTAATGACTCTATCGCGTGCCCAAAACAACAACAAATACTGTTACCATGGAAACTAACAACATTTGCATTGAACAACAATAACAAATACTGTTTCCCGGAAACTCATAACATCTGGCTTGAACAACAATAACAAATACTGTTTCCCGGAAACTCATAACATCTGGCTTGAACAACAACAAGAAGGAAGTGACAAAGTTCCCGTTTTTCCATTCTCACTGACAAAATCCATAAAAAAATAATAAAATCGACAAACACAACCATCAATAAAAACAGACATAAATAGACCAACACACATAACCATCCATTAAAACAGACATAAATGCGACAAAGCTTCTGTTTTTCCATTCTCACTGTCAAAAGCGATAAAACCATCCATAAATCGACCAACACACATAACCATCCATAAACTATGTAAAAAAAGTTATAGGTGGCAGCAGGGGTGAGTGACACGATCAATAGGGGCATCTCTACTATTAGGATATCATTAGATTCTAGATGTGGTTCTTCGCGTGTTTACTGGATTCTTAACAAGTACCCCAATTTTTTCCGCGGGGGGATTTTCCAGAGGGGGGGGGGTAAACACCTAAAACATTAGAATCAGTATGAAAAACCAATTTCATTTAGTTCTTGTTTGTTTTAAGTTTTAAAGTTGCCCCATACTTATAGGTTGAATTTTGTTTGTTTAATTTACCTATATAGAAACCGCAAACAATATTTGTTTTTAATTATTATTAATGAATTACTGAGATTGATGACTTAATGAAAACTGCTACTGGTATTTACAGTTCACATGTGTTCTCTATGTTTTCTTAGACAATTTTGAAGTTTTCGCCGCAATATCAGCAATTAGTGTTTTCAGCTATGGTTTCCAATCCTGTGCTCTGGCTCTAAAAACTACTTAGTAAAAGGCTTGATTTACTACGCGGATCCAAGCCCTACTTGAGCCTGAAAACGAAGCTAAAACCGATTTTAGCTTCAAATTTTTGCAACGAAATTCCATTTTGTTTTTTCCCCGAAAATTCCCCGAATTTTGAAGACTTGTCCCCGAATTTTAAGATTCGAGAGTGGAAGCCCTGCTGTCTTTTTAGAAATAAAGGAACATAAAACATTTGGCTTTCTTCTTTAGGTCGTTCTATTGCCTTGTTTGGACTGCTTTGAAGTTCAAAAGTAATATCAAAACTAGGTCTAAAAGCAAAATTTTATTTTATTGGGCTAACTATAACGTTCCTAATGGAATATAATTCTTGTTAAGATTCGAGGCTAGCCTAAATGAAGTTTACCAGTTTATAGTACCTTTTTACCAGTTTATTAGGTCTATCTGGTAGTTCTCTATTTTAGGGGTTCCTTGCTAACTTGAAAATTAGACGAATTAATCTATGGCTAAAAATGTAACCTGGGAAGGTATCATTAAGCTACTGTATCAAACCTATTGTCATTTTTAGGGTTCCAAAGATAAGTAGATAAATAGGCTACATGTCTGCAGGCGTGAAAAAAGTTCCAAAGCTGCCAATAGCAGAATTCCAAAAGCTGTCAAGGTAAAAATTTGCGATTGTGGCCCCTGATAAGGAGACATGTTAAGAAAACAATTCTTACTTTAAAATATGTATAATGATCCTAGTTAACAGATTATCCAAGGGGAGAACATTTATCATCAAGTCTTTCCTCTAAAATCCTTCTTTTTCCAGCTTAAAAGAAAAAGCTTCCTAAAACAACCATGCTGAGATTCAATGCTTAACGTTTACGTAAAGACTCATTTCGATCGGCTCCGTCCAAATTATTCCGTTATGGTGGCGCTATTTACAACTCTTTCATTTCCTATACGTTTCAATCGGCGTGGTTTATTGGTCAAAAGTAAAATATAGGGTGGACCAAAGCCAACCAATGGAATTTATTATTGTTTAGCATGTAGGTTTGACAATTTCGGTATACAGTGATTTTACTGCGATGTACTGAGCCGACGGCTTTCTGATAATATTTTGAATTCAGATTGAAAAAAAGAAAGAAATAACGGCTGAGGAGTTTTTAGCACCTGGTATTTCTTTTTCAGGTGTAGCTGTAAATCTGAAAGGCTTGTTTTATAGTCAAATTGCCAGTTTTTTTCCTTCAAGGGTGCTTGCACAATACAGTTGATTCGGGTTAGCTAGCCATCTTTAGGGCGATCGAAAAACGTTACAAAAGAAAATAATTTCTATAATTTCACACTGTTTTTCCATTTACAAAAAAATTAAGAGAGAAAAGACGGGTTTAAATTGAATTAAGCTTCTTTCACCACTTTATTTAAATTAAACCCGTTTTTTCTCTCTTATGCTTGTTTTAAAGTCATTAATCTCTAGGTTGTTTTCCCGGTCGGTTAAGTTTGTAGCGCATTTTTGACTAGATTTTTGTGAGGTGATAGCTTTCTTATTGCAAAACAAAACTAAACATTTGTTGTAAAATAAAAGATGTCATTTATATCCGTACCAGACCGCCATAACCTGAACATTTCTTTTAAAAATCATACAGATGTAGAAGTACAGACCTCAAACAATGTGGTAAAGAGAGGCTGACCGTAGGCACTTCAGAGGCATATTTTTTTTAATTTCAAAACATTTTCGAAAAGGCAAAATCACCTTTGTACCGTAAAAACTGGTTTACTTCGTAAACCAGTCACGCTTGTCGACAAAAAAAATTATGAATGACCAAAGCCGTATCCAAGGGGGAGAAGTGGCTGAGTTTGACCCACCCCCTCCCCGAACTTTTTTTCTCACTCGTAAAAACGTACCAAAAATGTTATAAGCTCATTTTTGAAGTTTTCTTGTAACCCCTCCCAAAAAAAACCTCCCGCCCCAAAAAACAATCCTGGATACGCCCTTGCGAATGATATGTAATTGTTCTTGGTTTTAGCGACAAACTTATATTTCAGAAGCAGAAACCTAAGATGGCAAGAAACTGGTTAGAAAAGATTGCAACACTCATTTGTTTCCGACTATTCGTGAAACTAACTAACAATTTACTCTTTAAGAAGAGTTTTATTCATAGCTCATATCATAGTTGTAGCACCAATTTTCACAAGACATATGCAACAAAGCAAATATAACATATTAGAAAGATACATATTCTTATTGTAGGCTAGTTTACCTCTTTTGGTTTCGCTAAGCGTAAAAAGTAATATTATTTTTGGTAGATAAAAAAAAATAAAGAAAATAAATATCAAACGGGTGTTTTGTAACAAGCTTTTTCCAGATCCACCGTTATGAAGAAGCTGGATGCAGTCAGGCAGGAGGGGGTAGTGACAGACGCCTTAAATAGTGCAATAAAAGGCGCATTAAAAAAATACCAAAAAAATAATTGTTTGGTTATGCTGATTCCAAAATTATCGATTTCTTTAACTTTCAAGTTAATCATCGAAAGTTACGAGCCCGAGAAAACTCATCGAATTAAAAAATAATCCCAAAAGGCAAGCAATATTCACAATAATCAAACCATCAAATTCAAGGTATCAGAGAACCCTAGTATAGAGATTCTATGTACTAGGGTATAAAGAAATTCGGGTACTTTTGGCCTCAAAGAGGACAGAATTAATACGGATCAAATATTATGATATAGGCAATCGCTTTAAGACCATCTATAAACTATATAGGCAATCGAAGGATCATCTATAAGCTATATATTGATATTCCCAGTTTTAGAGGAATGCTTTACAGTGGTACATTAGTACCTAGAAAGTCACAGTCCTAAAAGAGGGGGAGGGGTGCCAGACAGCTCACACAATGTATTTTAGCACTCTCCATTAGTCTCTAGCTAAATATGGAGTGAGGTCTAGGGAGAGAGGTTAGGAATTAAACACTAATCTCTCTTCATTTCAACTAAGCCACAGAACTGTGGGGTGATAACTTTCGTCTTGTTGCAGAAAAATGTTTGGTACTTATGTGTTATCCCGACCCCACTTAAAAAGTGCAGTTATAAATCCAAAACAATTCTTACTTCATAATATGCAGAATAATTGTAGCTAATATGTTTAGCATGCAGCCCCGTCATACTTAATCCCTAGCCCCCCTGATGTGCAAATAAAATAACCCATATTTTATACTTTATGCATTCTGCCACCCGTAACTTGTTTTTCAAGTTTTTGTTTCGTCACAGTTGATTCAATTAACAGGTACACGGGTTGAAACAAGAGACACATTGCGAGAATAGACGTGCCAAATTTTTTCTTTGATAACATAAGACATTTTTATATTCATACCAGAACAAAAGGTGGAGGGGTGGGGGATTCATGTGCGAGTAATAATTGTGAATGAAAACAAGTAATAAAAGACGACAAAAGGTAAGTTAAGAACAACTACGAGCTATTCGTTAGGAGACAAGCATACGCGATATTACGACATTTAATGTCTGAGCCGCATCAAGTCAAATTTGACGACAAAAAAACAATTTTTATGAACGATATGTGTTTTTTTACATGATTTTAGCGTCAAGATCTTAATTCAGAAGCAGAAGACAAGAAATTGGTTTGAAAATCTTGCAACACTCATTTAAAAAGTTTTATTCATAGCCCATATCTAGTTTTATCATCAATAACACTGGTTTACTCTATTAGAAAAATAAATATTTATGTTCATCAGAATATTGTTCAATAACCAAAAAAAAGAAGGAAAATCAAGCTCAACTTTGCTCTTGTACAGGTTCATTAGAGCAAAAACTTCTTCTAATGGGAACTGACCAATTCCAGCGGAAATAGCTGCCCAGACTGCCTTCGTATTAAGGTTGTTTGATATCGGTTTTGATATAGTACTTGGGACGCAGGATCGATCACCTTTATCATTTGTCACCCACATTGGATGGTCAAGATTCACAGTTACTGTTGATGTTGTTGGCTCGTTTGTCAGAGTGAATTTTTCTCTGCAGCCAGTTCATTCAAAATAAATTCGGAGAAGAAGACCGATTTTTCCTATTTTTTGGATTTTAGGTCTCCCAGGATCGCCTTTTTCACAGCTAGAAAGAAAGAGTAATTGAGCTTTTTTTTATTAAAATCTAAAATCTTTCCTTGCTATTTAAGAAGAAAGGGAGGGTGGAAGGTGAAATGAAACTGATCTTGAAAGTTTTTTGTTTTATAGGTTAATGGTCATTTCTATTTATCATTAAATAAAAAAACTGTTTTTTTTCAAGCAAAAGTAAGCAGCAGTATAAAAAAGTAAAACAAACAGAAATTATTCCAAACATGAGGGAGCTACCCTTCCTCAATTCCTCACTCTTTACCCTCAAGTTTGACTTCTAACCAAAATTCTTAAAGAGTAACTGCTGAAACCGAAGCTCTGTTGAATTGGAATATTGTTTTTTTTAAGACAAGAAAATTCTTTATAATAATAAACGAGGGATTAAGGAGTGTAGGCAGCCTCCTCATGTACGGAATAGTTCCTTATCACTTTAAGTTCTAATGTTACTTCTTATTATTAGAAAAAAACTTGTTTTTTTAAATTTTATCTCTGATCATTTTCAATTAATACTGGCAAATCTCTCTCTATCCCCTCCCCTCTTCGTGGATTATCCTATGAAAAATTACTTCTACCTGGATGGATAACCATAGATCATAGGCCGTCACTCAACACTTTTATTCACTTTCACCAAGGAAATAATTTTAATTTAAAATTCCTCCGGGGTAAAAAAAAAACCTCCTGAACAATACCATCCTCGCCGAAAATTCTTCATGAAATATTTACACTGGAAAATCTTCTTCCTCTCTCCAAAAAAGTTTCCGTATATTTCGCAATGACAAACGCTTTTGGTTGGTAACACTAAACTAAATTAATTTCATTCATTTGGAATCAGCGTAAAATACATTTCTTGTGATGTATCATTTAGAATTTTGGTTACTGTTGGTTCAAGCTGCTCCTTATTTACAGCAGCTCTCTACGAAGAACTGTTTATTTTCCAATAAAGTCAACATAGTAAAACGTTTTTATACTTTACGAAAAGTGTACCCCTTTCAATAGTTTGGCAAAAGATAAAAATGAAAAAGAAGACTAATGAAAGATAGAAAAAAAAGCCTGAACAATTCAATAATGACTTTTGCCCTTTATAGGTAATTGTACCTTCACCATGCAGCGCCTACTATGTACAGGATCTTGTGAATGAGTGTTCCGAAGCTAAATTTAAATACACTTGGAACTTTTTTTAGTTTTAGTTGTGTTTTACACCTTTTTTTGCATATTGCTTGCTTTTTCCCCAAAGAATTTGATAACTGTTCTGCAAAAACGAGTTTTTCTAATGTAAGTAAAGAGCCATAATTCAATAAGCTTTTTCTTTGTAAAATAATTAAATTACCTATTAATATTAGCCTAACTCCTACGAAAAAAACAGAACAAATATTCTTAGAGTTCACCAAAAAAGGACATCAATTGTGAATTGAAGCTCAGGGAAGGTGAGCTAATCGGAAAAAGACCTAAAAAAAATTCAGCTAAAAATCACATAATCCTCAATTTTGACTTAAACTTTACACAGAGTTTGTTTTGGTTGTGATCCCACCATGGTGAATCTTAGAGCCCTGCAAGACCAAAAAATGTCGGATTTTTAACTTTTAACAAATTAATCTTTATCTTAGTTAACCATTTTTACTTATAACTTGTAAACCTGTAAGTTCCACTAACTTAGTTCAATTGAAAAAATACTTACTAGTGATCATTTATCTTGAGCGATTCCGTAGTGAAGTGATATATGTTAACGATATAATTTTCGTTAAGCAGATCCTTAAAGTTTTTGTCTTCGTTCAGCTTCCCCGGTCCTTGAAAAGGTTTGAAACCGTGAATAGCTGCCTTTTCTTGCTCTTTTTGTATTTCATCCAACTTTTTCCGGCCATCTACATCTAATTGCCCATATAAACCTTGATCGGAATAAGATGTAGATTCTGGGATGGGATCAGACCATGTTGCAGCCAAGTTTGCATATTTTTGTACGGGGGCGGAAGTCTGGAGTCACATTCGGCTGAAGCGCCTGTTTCAACAAAATGGGCATTTTTCTGGGCAGGTGGTATAAGGTCTGCTGAACCGACATTTTCCTTTTTATTTGGAGTATTTTCACCAATACTTTTAGTTTTTCTGCAAGATAAAAATAGGAGCCTAGAGAATAAGCTTATGCCAGGGTTTCCTTGTAACTCTACCCTCATTCAATCCAACTCTGTTTAAATCAACCTCTATGCAACTCAAACTGAATTTAATACAACCTCTGCAACAGACTAGGTTAGGTTAAAAGAACATATCCGTTCTTAGGGGTGGAGCAACAGAGTCAGCTGCCCCCGGCGCTACATCTAGGAAGGAGACGCCCGGAGGATTGCCTACTTTGATCGAATTTTTCATTTTAATTCGGCTTTTTTGCTTTTATTTGAGTCGAGAGAGGGGCACTGTAATTAGTTTTGGTACTTGTTAAATATCCAGCACACAATCGAGAAGCGAGTGTGTTATGAATATTTAACAATTACCTTAATTTTTCCCGGGACACCGCCAACCTCAGGGACAGCTCTGTAATAGAGGGGGGATTGCGGCTAATGTTGTTTATAACATTTCAAGGAAAGGTCCTAATAAAATAACAGTAGTCCTATATAATTTATTTTTCCTAATATCATGATCGTATTTATAACAATATAGTGTTGCTTAAGAGTTTAATTCTATCGGTTCTAGGCATTTAACCCCCGAAAAATACCCCCCCCCCCAGACAATACCAGCCCAGAAAATACCCCCATCGCAGAAAATCTACCCCCCTCGCGGAAACAAACCCGTAGAAAATACCCCCTCCCGCGGAAAATACCTCCCGTAGAAAATACCCCCCTCCCGCGCAAAGAGGTATGAAAGGAGTTGCTCCTCCTCATGAAGATGTTGCACTTTACACTAAAGTTTTGACTTTTTATCATTATTCTTTAATAGCGGTTCGTGAAGGAGACTGATTCTTAGTATATAATAATAACGTTTGATCTAAAATTCTAAAAAAAAACTGGAAGGTTCAGAGTAAGGTCTTGAGGAGGAGGCAACCCCTTTCATATACGTAATAATTTCAGTTCATTTTAAAAAGAAAAAAAAAGAAAAAAAAATACCTCGTTTAGGCAGAATGTTGTAGTAGCGGCCACTTGTCTCCATGTTCATTCCAATACATGTCCCTTGCTGTTGAAGCCATGGGAAAGAAAGTTATCAAGATAGGGGTTTAGGAAAAGCCGGTTATAATTGTGTACTGTTCGTTTTGACCTGGCTCTTTATTGGAAGATATGGGTTTTTATAGTTCTTAACATTGGACGTGATCGTCTCTTACTAGGTTGCTAGCTACCGCTGCAACCCGGATTTCTAGCTACCGCTGCAACCCGGATTTCTAGCTACCGATTGGTCCAAGGCAGTTGTGTTAGCCACCAGTCTCTTCGGAGGCGTGGGTTCAAATCTTACCGCTGGTATACCATTATGATTTATGTACAAAAATCAAATATCTTTGAAAAGACTGCAGTATAAAAACACATCAAAAATGCAGTTTTTAGTGGAAAAATTTATTCTCTTTTATAAATAATTTATTTTAGCTACAAAATATTTTTAACCCAATTAATTTCCTTTAAAATGAGTCATTAAACAGCTCTATACGATGTTCCAGTGCTAAGCAATCTGTGGAAAAGAAAAAAAAACATCCCGTTTAGGCAGAATGTTGTGGTAGCTGCCACTTTTCTTGATTTTCAAGGCAATATATTTCCCTTGCTGTTCAAGCCAAGGGACAGAAAGTTTCCTATATAGGGTTTTCAGACAAAGCGGTTCTAATGGTGTACTGTTTGTTTTGATCTTGCTCTTTTTTATGAGCTATGGGTTTTTATAGTTCTTAACATTGGACGTGATAGTCTCTTACTAGGTTGCTAGCTACCACTTCAACCCCGATTTATTTAAAATTTTCAGGAATTATTCTAACTCTAACTAAAATCCTAATTGCTGAGAGTCTAACTTGAAACTCTAGACTCTAAACTATAACTAAACTAAACTATAACTCTAACTAAAGCTGTAAGCTGATATCAAACTAAAACTAAACTAAAAGTCATATCTAAAACTAAACTAAACTATAACTCTAAACTAAACTCTTAACTAAAACTAAACTACAACTCTAAACTAAAACTCTTAACAAAAATTAAACTAAACTATAACTCTTACTATAACTCTAAATTAAAACTCTGAATTCTAAACTAAGACTCTTAACTAAAATTAAACTAAACTATAATTCTAAATAAATCTCTAAGCTAAGACTCTAAACTAAAACTCTTAACTAAAACAAAACTACAACTCTAAACTAAAACTCTTAACTAATACTAAACTAAACTCTAAACTAAAACTCTAAAGTCTAAACTAAAACTCTTAACTAAAATTAAACTAAACTATAATTCTAACTAAGTCTCTAAGCTAAGACTCTAAGCTAAAACTCAAAACTAAAACTCCTATCTGAAAATAAACAACACCTGTAAACTAAAACTCTTAACTAAAATTAAACTAAACTATAACTCTAACTAAAACCTAAGCTAACATTCTAAACTAAAACTCTTAACTAATACTAAACTAACCTAAAAGTGCAATGAAAACTATATACTCTAAACTAAAACTCCTATCTAAAACTAACCAACACCTATAAACTAACATTCTACCTAAACTAAACTATAACTCAAACTAAAACCTAAGCTAACAATCTAAACTAAAACTCTTAACTAATACGAAACTAAACTATAACTCTAAGCTAAGATTCAAAACTAAAACTCCAATATCTAAACTAAAACTCTTAACTAAAACTAAACTAAAACTATAAATCTAACTAAAGATCAAAACTAAAACTGTAAACTAAAACAATAAACACTAAACTAAAATTCTTAAGTATACCTAAACTAGAGATCTAAACTAAATCTTAGAACTAAAACTATAACTTTAACTCTAAAAAAAATCTAAGCTAAGACTCTAAACTAAAACTCTATGTTCTCAACGAAAACTAAACTAAACTATAAATACAAATAAAATTTTAAGCTAACACTCTAAAATAAAACTCTAAACTCTAACTAAAACTCTAAGCTAAGACTCTAAACTATAAACTAAAACTCTTAACTAAAACTAAACTAAACTATAGCTATAACTAAAATTCTAATCTAAGACTAAACTAAAACTCTAGACTAAAGCTCGTAACTAGTATAATTGTAGCTAAAACTCAAAGCTAAAAAAAGACTGAAGCTCTACAATAAAACTGTTAAATAAGAATAAAATATAATTCTCAAATAAAATTATTAACAAAAATTAAACTAAACCATAACTCCACCAAGACCTATAAAATCTAAAATCTAACTCTAAAGTCTCAACAATAACTCTTAACTAAATTTAAACTTAAATATAACTCTAACAAAGACTTTAAGCTAAGACTCTAACTAAAACTCTAAACTAAGACTAAACTAAAACTCTTAACTAAACTACAACTCTAAACTAAAACTCTTAACTAAAACTAAGCTACAACTCTAAAGTAATACTCTTAACTAATACTAAACTAAACTAAAAGTGTAACGAAAAACTCTAAGCTAAGACTCTAGGCTAAAATTCTAAACAAAAACGTTTAGCTAAAACAAAACTACAAGTCCAAAAACACAACTACAACTAAACTAAACTATAACTCTAACTAAAACGGTAAGCTAATAACAAACTAAACCTCTCCGCTAGGGAGGAGGGCTCTTTGGGGGCCCGGGGGGATGGGAGACCCATTTGGGGGGCCCGGGAGGAGGAGAAACTTTGGGGGCAAGGGGGATGGGGAAACCTTTGGAGGGGACTGGGGGAAGAAGTCCCTTTGGGGGCCCGTGGGGAGGGAGGGGGACCCTTTGGGGTTTGGGTAGGGGACCTCACAACACTGTTCAAATGGAACTTGTGTATTATAATGACCACAGAGTTTCACCCCAAATCATATTCTAAAATGTCTCAAACTATTTCGCCCAAAAAATCCCTAAAATGATGTATTAATTTGTTTCGCCCAAATAATCCCCTAAAAGTATTTCTCTGCGTTCCTTTGTTTTGGCATCCCTGCGCTGTCACATTAAAAAAAAACCAGGAAACCCTGTCACGCGTAAAATATATGTAATCTGTCTTGATCACGTATGAAATTCTGAAAAAATATTTCAGTTGTTCCTACTTACACTATTATTGCTTTGATAGAATGTTAATATTTAACTCTCTGACCTAAAGATAAGAGAAACCTTATTTAAAAATAGAATATTAATTTACCTCTCTGACCTAAAGATCGGAGAAGCCATATTTAAAAAATGAAATACCCTCATGTTTCATGTCCCAGTCGATTATGGAAGTCAATTTCTCAGAAATCGTCTCCCCTCGTGTCCTGGTCGAGTATGGAAATCAAATTATCAGGAATATATTAACCCTTAGTGCATCAATAATCTATAAATAAATTATTTAATGTTCGAAGTCGATAGGTCCTCCCTACTAACTGAAACTAAGAAGTGATATTAAAACTTAAAACGAGCATACATTATTCTGTATAATTAGAAAATACTAGGGCAGTGTTTTTTTTTCATTAAATGTTAGTCAAAACCGAAAAAAGATTAAATTTTAAAAAAACACGGTTTTCCGAGGGAAGTAAAGAGTTAAGTTGAAACTTAAAAATGACTAAAATTATTACTTCACAGCTTATTTAATATATATTAATGTAACTAGCACAAATAAACAAACTAATTATGTTGCCCTATACTTTTATGATTATAAAATCTAGCGCTTCACTAAAAACACAAAAAAATATAGGAGTTTTGGTGCAGTAAAAGCAAACCAATAAAGGACACTTTTTATAGAATCAAAATATTCTCAATCCCTTTTCAGATAAAGCAACAATCTATTTTACGATTTTCTTTATTTTTTTTACGTTTAATTGGGTATCACTTCTGCACAATGGCTCAATTTAATGTATGGCTCTTGTTTTGGTTCTTTAAAGGACATATCATTATCAGTTTGTGCACAAGCTCTAATTAAGACCATCTTGACAGTGTTAGGACTATAGACTAGCTTTAGAATTTGTATAATAGCTTGGAATTCACTCTTGTATAGAGAGAAATATATTACCCACTATTGGTATTATAGCTGGTGAGAGCAAAATTCTGCTTGATAAATTAATCCAGTATTTCTGTATGCTGTTTAATTACTTCGCGGTTATTGAAAAATATTTAGATTTAGGATCATGTTTTTAAGATAATGTTAATTTTATACTGAAAGTAACTCATGTCACAACCGGTGTGAGACTGTGAAAAACTTAAATATCCGTTTAGTGTTGTCAAGCTACAAACTCAGTTTTGACTCTCAAATCAATATACTGTTTTTTGTATTTGACTTTTGTGTTTTCAGTAAAGCCCTAGTTTTGTATAATCATAAAAGCACAGAGAAACATAATTACTTGGTTTATTGTACTAGTTATATTATTATATATTAAATAGGCTGTGAAATAATAATTTTTGCAGTTTAGCAGTTCAATGTTCTAAGGTTTTACATATTTGTAATAAAGTTAATTTAATCAAAATCTGAGGGATTGAATAGTAAGTCTTTGGACATTTTTGAACACTTATTCCGTCATTATACTATGATCAGTGTTCTAAGTTCTTGGGTGATATTTTCGTCAAAGTTCTCTCTTCAATGCTCTATTTTGTAATGTCATTTAAGATCTTAGCAATTAACTATAGCTGAAATTAGGCATAATTTTAATGCATATTTAACGAATATAGGAGGCAAATTGTCTGTCCCCAATTGACGCCCCTGCAAAGAAATATAAATTAGATATATTTTAAAATCCTTCTAATTATTAGCCGCTCTTAATCCCAGTTCCAAGCTATCCATGGAAAGGAAAAAAAAAATATCCCGTTTAGGCAGAAAGTTGTAGTAGCTGCCACTTTTCTTGATTTTCATGCCAAAATATTTGCCTTGCTGTTCAACCCAAGGGACAGAAAGTTTCCTATACAGGGGTTTCGGACCAGGCAGTTCTAATGGTGTACTTCTTGTATTGATCTGACTCTTTTTTTTAGGAGCTATGGGTTTTTATTTTTCTCAAAATTGGGCGTGATCGTCTCTTACTAGGTTGCTTTCTACCGATTAGTCCAAGGCACTGGTATTAGCCACCAGTCTCTTCGGAGGCGTGGGTTCACATCTTACCGCTGGTATACGATTATGATTTATGTACAAAAATCAAATATCTTTGAAAAGACTGCAGAATGAAAAGACATCAAAAATGCAGTTTTTAGTGGAAAAATGTATTCTCTTTTAGAAATTTTTTATTTTAGTTACAAAAGTTTTTTAACCCAATTAATTTCCTTTAAAATGAGTCATTGAACAACTCTCTACAATGTTCCAGTGCCAAGCTATCCGTGGAAAGGAAAAAGAAAAAAAAATATCCCGTTTAGGCAGAATGTTGTAGTAGCTGCCACTTTTCTTGATTTTCAAGCCAATATATTTCCCTTGCTGTACAAGCCAAGGGACAGAAAGTTTCCTTTATAGGGGTTTCGGACAAGGCGGCTCTAATGGTGTACTTTTTGTTTTGATCTGACTTTCTTTTAGGAGCTATGGGTTTTTATATTTCTTAACATTGGACGTGATCGTCTCTTACTAGTTTGCTAGCTACCGATCGGTCCAAGGCACTGGTGTTAGCCACCAGTCTCTTTAGAAGCGTGGGTTCAAATCTTACCGCTGGTATAAGATTATGATTTATGTACAAAAATCAAATATCTTTGAAAAGACTTGCAGCGGATTGCAGCGGTAGCTAGCAACCTAGTAAGAGACGATCACATCCAGTGTTAAGAAATATAAAAACCCAAAGCTCCTAAAAAAAGAGTCAGATCAAAACAAAAAGTACACCATTAGAACCGCCTTGTCCAAAACCCCTATTAAGGAAACTTTCTGTCCCTTGACTTGAACAGCAAGGGAAATATATTGGCTTGAAAATCAAGAAAAGTGGCAGCTACTACAACATTCTGCCTAAACGGGATAATTTTTTTTCTTTTTTTTTCTTTTCCACGGATAGCTTGGCACTGGAACATTGTAGAGAGTTGTTCAATGGCACATTTTAAAGGAAATTAACTGGGTTAAAAATCTTTTGTAACTAAAACAAATTATTTCTAAAAGAGAATAAATTTTGCCACTAAAAACTGAATTTTTGATGTCTTTTCATACTGCAGTCTTTTCAAAGATATTTGATTTTTGTACATAAATCATATACGTATACCAGCGGTAAGATTTGAACCCACGCCTCCGAAGAGACTGGTGGCTAATGTCAGTGCCTTGGACCAATCGGTACTAACAATCGGGGTTGAAGAGGTAGCCAGCAACCTAGTAAGAGACGATCAAGTCCAATGTTAAGAACTATAAAAACCCATAGCTCCTAACAAAAGAGTCAGATCAAAACAAAAAGTACACCATTAGAACCGCCTTGTCCGAAACCCCTCTAAAGTAAACTTTCTGTCCCTTGGTTTGAACAACAAGGGAAATATATGGACTTGAAAATCAAGAAAAGTGGCAGCTACTACAACATTCTGCCTAAATGGGATATTTTTTTTCTTTTCCACGGATAGCTTGGCACTGGAACATCGTAGAGGGTTGTTCAATGGCTCATTTTAAAGGAAATTAATTAGGTTAAAAATATCTTGTAACTAAAATAAATTATTCCTAAAAGACAATAAATTTTTCCACTAAAAACTGCATTTTTGATGTCTTTTCATACTGCAGTCTTTTCAAAGATATTTGATTTTTGTGCATAAATCATAATCGTATACCAGCGGAAAGATTTGAACCCACGCTTCTAAAGAGACTGGTGGCTAACACCAGTGCCTTGGACCGATCGGTAGCTAGCAAACTAGTAAGAGACGATCAAATCCAATGTTAAGAAATATAAAAACCCGTAACTCCTAAAAGAAAGTCAGATCAAAACAAAAAGTACACCATTAGAACCGCCTTTTCCGAAACCTCTATAAAGGTAATTTTCTGTTCCTTGGCTTGAACAGCAAGGGAAATATATTGGCTTGAAAATCAAGAAAAGTGGCAGCTACTACAACATTCTGCCTAAACGGGATATTTTTTTTTCTTTTTTCTTTTCCACGGATAGCTTGGCACTGGCACATTGTAGAGAGTTGTTCAATGACTCATTTTAAAGTAAATTCATTGGGTTAAAAATCTTTTGCAACTAAAATAAAATATTTCTAAAAGAGAATAAATTGTTCCACTAAAAACTGCATTTTTGATGTCTTTTCACACTGCAGTCTTTTCAAAGATATTTGATTTTTGTCCATAAATCATAATCGTATACCAGCGGTAAGATTTGAACCAACGCCTCCAAAGAGACTGGTGGCTAATACCAGTGCCTTGGACTAATCAGTCGCTAGCAACCTAGTAAGAGACGATCACGCCCAATTTTAATAAATATAAAAGCCCATAGCTCCTAAAAATAGAGTCCGATCAAAACAAAAAGTACACCATTAGAACTGCCTGGTCCGAAACCCCTGTATAGGAAACTTTCTGTCCCTTGGGTTGAACAGCAAGGCAAATATTTTGGCATGAAAATCAAGAAAAGTGGCAGCTACGGCAACTTTCTGCCTAAACGGGATATTTTTTTTTCCTTTCCATGGATAGCTTGGAACTGGAACATCGTAGAGAGTTGTTCAATGGCTCATTTTAAAGGAAAATAATTGGGTTCAAAATCTTTTGTAATATCATAAAGAACGACCTCTTGCCTATACTAAATTTTATAGGTCACTTAACTATAGTATAGGGTAGTAAATTTTTATTTAAGGTCAATATATTAAAATTTTCGATTATCCGGGTTGCAGCGGTAGCTAGCAACCTAGCAAGAGACGATCACATCCAGTGTTAAGAAATATAAAAACCCAAAGCTCCTAAAAAAAAGAGTCAGATCAAAACAAAAAGTACACCATTAGAACCACCTTGTCCGAAACCCCTATAAAGGAAACTTTTTGTCCCTTGACTTGAACAGCAAGAGAAATATATTGGCTTGAAAATCAAGAAAAGTGGCAGCTAATACAACATTCTGCCTAAACTGGATATTTTTTTTTTCTTTTTTTTTTCTTTTCCACGAATAGCATGGCACTGGAACATTGTAGAGAGTTGTTCAATGGCTCATTTTAAAGGAAGTTAATTGGGTTAAAAATCTTTTGTAACTAAAACAAATTAATTCTAAAAGAGAATAAATTTTGCAACTAAAAACTGCATTTTTGATGTCTTTTTATATTGCAGTCCTTTAAAAGATATTTGATTTTTTTACATAAATCATAATGGTAAACCAGCAGTAAGACTTGAACCAATGCCTCCAAAGAGACTAGTGGCTAACACCACTGCCTTGGATCGATCGGTACTAACAATCGGGGTGGAAGCGGTAGCCAGCAACCTAGTAAGAAACGATCAAGTCCAATGTTAAGAACTATAAAAACCCATAGCTCCTAAAAAAGAGTCAGATCAAAACGAAAAGTACACCATTAGAACCCCCTTGTCCGAAACCTCTTTAAAGTAAACTTTCTGTCCCTTGGTTTGAACAACAAGGGAAATATAAAGACATCATTTTCGATGTCTTTTCATACTGCAGTCTTTTCAAAGATATTTGATTTTTGTACATAAATCATAATCGTATACCAGCGGTAAGATTTGAACCAACGCCTCCAAAGAGACTGGTGGCTAATACCAGTGCCTTGGACTAATCGGTAGCTAGCAACCTAGTAAGAGACGATCACGCCCAATTTTAATAAATATAAAAGCCCATAGCTCCTAAAAATAGAGTCCGATCAAAACAAAAAGTACACCATTAGAACTGCCTCGTCCGAAACTCATATATAGGAAACTTTCTGTCCCTTGGGTTGAACAGCAAGGGAAATATATTGGCATGAAAATCAAGAAAAGTGGCAGCTACTACAACTTTCTGCCTAAACGGGATATTTTTTTTCCTTTCCATGGATAGCTTGGAACTGGAACATCGTAGAGAGTTGTTCAATGGCTCATTTTAAAGGAAATTAACTGGGTTAAAAATCTGTTGTAATATAATAAAGAACGACCTCTTGCCTATACTAAATTTTATAGGTCACTTAACTATAGTATAGGGTAGTAAATTTTTATTTAAGGTCAATATATTAAAATTTTCGATTATCCGGGTTGCAGCGGTAGCTAGCAACCTAGCAAGAGACGATCACATCCAGTGTTAAGAAATATAAAAACCCAAAGCTCCTAAAACAAGAGTCAGATCAAAACAAAAAGTACACCATTAGAACTGCCATGTCCGAAACCCCTATAAAGGAAATTTTTTGTCCCTTGGCTTGGCTACTACTGCTACAACATTCTGCTTAAATGGGATTTTTTTTTCTTTTCCACGGATAGCTTGGCACTGGAACATCGTAGAGAGTTGTTCAATGTCTCATTTTAAAGGAAATTAGTTAGGTTAAAAACCTTTTGTAACTAAAATAAATTCTTTCTAAAAGAGAATAATTTTTTCCACTAAAAACTGCATTTTTGTTGTCTTTTCATACTGCAGTCTTTTAAAAGATATTTGATTTTTGTGCATAAATCATAATGGTAAACCAGCGGTAAGATTTGAACCCACGCCTCCGAAGAGACTGGTGGCTAATACCTTGGACCAATCGGTAGCTAGAAATCGGGGTTGAAGCGGTAGCTAGCACCCTAGTAAGAGACGATCACGTCCAATGTTAAGAACTATAAAAACCCATAGCTCCTAAAAAAGAGTCAGATCAAAACGAAAAGTACACCATTAGAACCGCCTTGTCTGAAATCCCTCTAAAGTAAACTTTCTGTCCCTTGGTTTGAACAACAAGGGAAATATATGGACTTGAAAATCAAGAAAAGTGGCAGCTACTACAACATTCTGCCTAAATGGGATATTTTTTTTTCTTTTCCACGGATAGCTTGGCACTGGAACATCGTAGAGAGTTGTTCAATGGCTCATTTTAAAGGAAATTAGTTAGGTTAAAAATCTTTTGTAACTAAAAGAAATTATTTCTAAAAGAGAATAATTTTTTCCACTAAAAACTGTATTTTTGATGTCTTTTCATACTGCAGTCTTTTCAAAGATATTTGTCCATAAATCATAATCGTATACCAGCGGTAAGATTTGAACCCACGCTTCCAAAGAGACTGTTGGCTAACACCAGTGCCTGGGACCGATCGGTAGCTAGCAAGCTAGTAAGAGACGATCACGTCCAATGTTAAGAAATATAAAAACCCATAGCTCCTAAAAAAAAAAATAAGATCAAAACAAAAAGTACACCATTAGAACCGCCTTGTCCGAAACCCCTATAAAGAAAACTTTCTGTCCCTTGGCTTGAACAGCAAGGGAAATATATTGGCTTGAAAATCAAGAAAAGTGGCAGCTACTACAAAATTCTGCCTAAACGGGATATTTTTTTTCTTTTTTTTTCTTTTCCACGAATAGCTTGGCACTGGAGCATTGTAGAGAGTTGTTCAATGGCTCATTTTAAAGGAAATTAATTGGGTTAAAATTGGGTTAAGAACTATAAAAACCCATAGCTCCTAACAAAAGTGTCAGATCAAAACAAAAAGTACACTATTAGAACCGCCTTGTCCGAAACCCCTATAAAGGAAACTTTCTGTCCCTTGGCTTGAACAACAAGGGAAATATATTGGCTTGAAAATCAAGAAAAGTAGCAGCTACTACAACATTCTGCCTAAATGGGATATTTTTTTTTTCCACGGATAGCTTGGCACTGGAACATCGTAGAGAGTTGTTCAATGGCTCATTTTAAAGAAAATTAGTTAGGTTAAAAATCTTTGGTAACTAAAATAAATTATTTCTAAAAGAGAATTATTTTTTCCACTAAAAACTGCATTTTTGATGTCTTTTCATACTGCAGTCTTTTCAAAGATATTTGATTTTTGTACATAAATCATTATCGTATACCAGCGGTAAGATTTGAACCCACGCTTCCAAAGAGACTGGTGGATAACAACAGTGCCTTGGACCGATCTGTAGCTAGCAAGCTAGTAAGAGACGATCACGTCCAATGTTAAGAAATATAAAAACCCATAGCCCCTAAAAAAAGTCAGATCAAAACAAAAAGTACACCATTAGAACCGCCTTGTCCGAAACCCCTATATAGGAAACTTTCTGTCCCTTGGCTTGAACAGCAATGGAAATATATTGGCTTGAAAATCAAGAAAAGTGGCAGCTACTACAACATTCTGCCTAAACGGGATATTTTTTTTTCTTTTTTTTTCTTTTCCACGGATAGCTTGGCACTGGAACATTGTAGAGAGTTGTTCATTGGCTCATTTTAAAGGAAATTAACTGGGTTAAAAATCTTTTATAACTAAAATAAATTATTTCTAAAGGAGAATAAATTTTTCCACTAAAACCTACATTTTTGATGTCTTTTTATACTGCAGACTTTTCAAAGATATTTGATTTTTGTACATAAATCACAATCGTATACCAGCGGTAAGATTTGAACTCACGCCTCCAAAGAGACTGGTGTCCAAAACCAGTGCCTTGGACCAATCGGTCGCTAGCAATCGGGGTTGAAGCGGTAGCTAGTAATCCAGGCTGCAGCGGTAGCTAGCAACCTAGTAAGAGACGATCACGTCCTATGCTAAGAACTATAAAAACCCATAGTTCCTAACAAAGGAGTCAGATCAAAACAAAAAGTACACCATTAGAACCGCCTTGTTCGAAACCCCTGTATAGTAAACTTTGTGTCCCTTGGATTGAACAGCAAGGGAAATATATTGGCTTGAAAATCAAGAAAAGTGGCAGCTACTACAACATTCTTCCTAAACGGGATATTTTTTTCTTCTTTCTTTTCCACAGATAGCTTGGCACTGGAACATCGTAGAAAGTTTTTCAATAGCTCATCCTAAAGGAAATTAATTGGGTTAAAAATCTAAAGTAACTAAAATAAATTATTTCTAAAAGAGAATAAATTTTTCCACCAAAAACTGCATTTTTGATGTCTTTTCACACTGCAGTCTTTCAAACATAATCGTATACCAGCGGTAAGATTTGAACCCACACCTCCGAAGAGACTGGTGGCTAACATCAGTGCCTTGGACCACTCGGCCAGGGTGCGTTTCATAATTTGGGTTGCAGCAGTAGCTAGCAACCTAGTAAGAGACGATCAGTCCAATGCTAAGAAATATAAAAACCCAAAACTCCTAAACATAGAGTCAGATCAAAGCAAAAGTACATCATTAGAACTACCTTGTCTGAAAACTTACTAGATAAATAATGAATGTCGTCATAGTTTTATATTATTATAATAAAAAGATCGAACTCTTCCCTATACTAACTTGCATAGGCAACTTCACTATAGTTAAGATTACCGTATTTATATTATACATATATTATAACTGTATTATATTATACAGTTCGGGATCGGACAGATCAACGGCAGAGGAGAACGACTCACTGAATTCTGCCGAGATAACGAGCTTTTTATCACAAACACAATGTTCAAGCACAGACGAAAGAGAAAAGTCACGTGGTGGTCCCCCAATGGAAGGACTGCCAACATGATAGATTACATACTGGTATCCAGCCGATGGAAATCTTCATTCACAGACACAGTGACGCTAGGAGGTGGGGACTTTGATTGTGATCACAATCTCCTCATGTCATCGCTTCGCTTAAGATTAAAGGCCGTTGTCAAGCTGAAACAAAAAGTTCCAAGATTCCGGATAGAAGCCCTTAAAGACCTTAAGATGAGACAAGAGTACAGAATGCAGCTCAACGAACGACTGTCAAAGACCTTGCAAGAAACACCTGATCTGCTGAGTCCAGCCGACATCGATCTACTTGTTTCGCAAAGCAGCCTGGCCGTATGCGAGACAGCTGAGCTCGTCCTCGGCCGTAAATCTGCAGAAGACAAGCCATGGATTACCCAGGAGATTATTGATATGTGTACCGAGAAACGAACTCTCCAAAACAAGCAAGATCGAAAAAGCAAGGATAGATTCAAAAACCTTAAACGTCAAATTGAGAAGAAAACCCGCCAAGCACTAAAAGACATAATTATTGAAAAATGTCGGCAGTGTGAGGAGGACTCCCGTAGGGGTAACTCACACCTCATGTTCAAACGTGCTAGAGAGCTGACAAACCGCAAGGAAGCGAAGTGCCTCGATCTCTTAGATAAAAATGGACACAAAATCACTACTTGTGCCGGAATCCGAGATCGCTGGAAAGAATACTTCCAGGAAAAGCTTAATCTCACAGTAAACCCAGATCCTGAAGTGCTTCTAAAGTTCCCAGCACACAGAGATGAGGAAACACCCCCACCACCCTTAAGGTCAGAAGTAGAAGCCGCACTCAAATCCCTCAAGTCAAATAAGGCACCCGGAATAGACGGTATACAGTCAGAACTAATAAAAGTGGAATCTGATATCGTCGTTGATGTGTACCACAAAATAGTAACAGCTGTATGGGAAATAAAATACTTCCCTGAGTCTTGGTCGAAATCTGTCATAGTGCCCTTGCACAAGAAAGGATCTAAAAGTAAATGCGACAACTACAGACCCATATAGCTTACTTGCCAACCAGCTAAAGTCCTTAAGAAAATTCTCCTTGATCGGATTAGAAACCTGACAAGACACGTAATCCCTGAATATCAAGCTGGCTTCCGTCAAAACCGATCCACCATAGACCAAATTTTTGTGATAAGACAGATTATGGAAAGATACCTGGAATTCGGGAAAGAGCTATACCAGCTGTTTATCGATTTCAAACATGATTTCGAACTAATTTGGCGAGATGGCCTATGGCACATCCTGTCACACTACGGTATTCTCACTGACATTATTGACGTTGTCAAGAGCATGTACAAGAAGTCGAGAAGCATGGTGAAGACCAGCGAATGCTTTACTGAAAAATTCTCAACCTCTTCAGGTGTGCTGCAAGGATGCCTACTCTCCCCCACTCTGTTCTGCCTATTCCTGAATGATGTACTGGCACTGGTGCCCAATGACACGGGAGCACTCATAAGTGGACACCTCTTTGACTTGCTTGCATACGCCGATGACATTAATCGCCTAAGCGAACAACTAGAGGAACTGCAATCAAGCGCTAACGATATTGATCATGCAGCTAGTTCCTTAGGGATGAAAATCAATGCTAACAAGACAAAAGCCATGAAAGTAACGCGGCCTATAGATACAGGCCTTCAACCCAGCAAAATTATGATCCAGGGGTAAGAGATCGTGTGGGTTGACCTTTTTGTTTACCTAGGTTGTTCGCGGACTTCCAAACACGACTCCTCAAAAGACATTAAACGACGCCTTGCCCTTGCCTCAGCATGCTTCAAGTCATTGCGATCGATCTGGAAAAACAAACATCCGTTGCTGAAACTAAAAACACGCCTTTTTCGAGCTCTTGTGGTTCCAGAAGCAACGTACGGAGCAGAGACATGGAACCTGAAAGCAGAAGACAAACGCGGGTTTGCGGCCTTTGAAACAAAATACCTCAGGAAGCTTTCTTGCATCATCTACCTTGACCGAATATCAAATAAACAACTATTGTCTTTACTCAACTACTCCCAGACCCTCATGCAGACCATCCAGTTTCACAGCTTCGATGGTTAGGCCACGTTCAGCGGATTTCCCTAGCCCAACTTCCAAAAACTGCGTTTGAAGGACGGATTAATGCCTCCCGCCCAAAAGGACGACCTCCCAAGCGCTGGAGGGAAAACTTTTCCAGCCATCCCCTGTCGGTACTCCTTCGGACTGCAGCGAACAGGGAATCGTATAAGAAGCTTTGCCATAGTTCTGTCAGAGGAGAAGCCCCGAGTCGGCCAATCCGGCCGGATGGGAGTTAAGTAAGTAAGTAAGTATTATACATCATTATAAATTATGAAAGGTTCAAATGTTCGAAGATTATAGAGTTAAAAATTTTTCTAGTAAGAGACGATCACGTCCAATGTTAAGAACTATAAAAACCGATAGCTCCTAACAAAAGAGTCAGATCAAAACACAAAGTACACCATTAGAACCGCCTTGTCCAAAGCCCCATTAAAGGAAACTTTCTGTCCCTTGGCTTGAACAACAAGGAAAATATATTGACTTGAAAATCGAGAAAAGTGGCAGCTACTACAACATTCTGCTTAAATGGGATTTTTTTTTCTTTTCCACGGATAGCTTGGCACTGAAACATCGTAGAGAGTTGTTCAATGGCTCATTTTAAAGGAAATTAGTTAGGTTAAAAACCTTTTGTAACTAAAACAAATTATTTCTAAAAGAGAATAATTTTTTCAATTAAGAACTGCATTTTTGATGTCTTTTCATACTGCAGTCTTTTCAAAGATATTTGATTTTTGTACATAAATAATAATCGTATACCAGCGGTAAGATTTGAACCTACGTTTCCGAAGAGACTGGTGGCTAATACCAGCGCCTTGGACCACTCGGCCACGCTGAAACTCATAAATATATATGTGAATCCAGGTTGTAGCAGTAACCTAGTAAGAGACGATTAGTCCAATTCTAAGAAATATAATAACCCGGAACTCCTAAAAATAGTGTCAGATCAAAACAAAAATACATCATTAGAACCACCTTGTCTGAAACCCTACCAGATAAATAATGAATGTCGTCATAGTTTATTAGAGCTATGACGTGAATAGAAAAACACGACATTATGTTGTTATTTCTGATCCAGGTTGCAGCGGTAGTTAGCAACCTAATAAGAGACGATCATCCGGGTTGCAGCGGTAGCTAGCAACCTAGTAAGAGACGATCACCTCCAATGTTAAGAAATATAAAACCCCCCAACTCCTAAAAAAAGAGTCAGATCAAAACAAAAAGTACACCACTAGAACAAACTTGTCCGAAACCCCTATAAAGGAAACTTACCGCCCTTTGGCTTGAATAACAAAGAAAATATATCGGCTTGAAAATCAAGAAAATTGACTTTAACCACGTTATTCTCCACAAACGGGATATACTTTTCTTTCCGCTTGATCTTTCTCCTCAGCTAGCTGGGCACTGGAAAATCATAGAGAGCTGTATAATAACTCATTTTAAAGGAAATTGCTACATTTAGTGCCTTTTGTAATTAAAAATAAAATACTTTTTAAAGTAGAATCAATTTGGTCAAAAAAATTGCATTTTTGATGTATTTTCATACTGCAGTCTTTTCAAAGATATTTGAATTTTGAAGCAATCAAACAGTTCATGGTAATGAACTCTATAGTAAAAATAGCTACTTGTCTCAATAGTAACCGAAACTCCTGGAACCAAAATTTTCTTTTTTGGCTTAATCGCTAAAATTATTACGTAAACTGCAAAAATATTTATGATGCCTAATCAGTAATAGTAATTTTTTTAATTTAAACAACAAAAATACATGAAAATTCTAAAATTAGTTTTGCTTTTTGTCACCTGGAAGAAAATTTTTTTCATCTCAGTTCAAAGTTATTATTGTATCCTGGAACCAAACTTTTTTTGGTTTGTAAAACGTAAAGTACGTATCTCCATATTATTGTCTTATAATTCCAATTATTTTAGTTTTCAGTTCAGAATCGCTAAACGTATTATGTAAACTGCAAAAATATTTATGGTGTTTAACCAATAACACTAATTTTGTAATTCAAACAAGATAAATACCTGAAACTTTTTAAATTAGTTTTTTTTATGCTAGGTTTTAGATACTAGACACGGGGTATTGTGTACTTAATAATTTTAATCTTTGAAAAAATATTGTCTCGCTTTAAAGTAAAAAAAGAAAGAATGACCCAAAAAAATATCAAAATAGAGCAATCCAAATTTCTACTAAAAAAAAAATTAAATACACAAAAAATAAAGCTAACATCCTGAAATATAAGAAAAGTTTATTTAAAAGAGATAAAAATGCCACCGAACGCAATAAAGCTCTAGAACGCGTAAGGATTGCTACTAAGATGTCTTGTGATCCAGGATTTAAGAAAATGAAATATGACAGAGCAAAACAGAGGCATGTTACGGATCAGGGGTATCGAGAAGGGAAAATTGAGACAGCAAAACAAAAGAGCAAGGAACGGTATGATAATAATAAAGATTATCGAAACGAACATAAGAAAAATATTGCTACGAGAATAATGGGTAGATACTGGGGTGACAAAAGCTATAATGAAAAAATTAAATTCTCTGTGAGGTTTAACCGAAGAACGCATAAGGACAAAGGGAAAAATTATATTCAGAAATACAAGAAGATGGCAAAAATGCAGGCTGATCTTCGTAAATTGAGAAACATTTTACGCATGTTTTACCAGGATCACGAAAAGTATTCAAAATTACAGATTAAAATTCTCTTTGAAAGAGCGGATGCTGTTGAAAAGTCTGCTAGAAATGCTTTGGCAAAGCTTCATAGTAATATCCAAAAGAAATGTCAGTTTAATGAAAAGCTTCCAAGGTATGGATTGGCAACTGCGGAACAGTTTATAGATGCAATGGAAAATGTTCGACATTACATTAAGGGACGATCATTGCAATAACAAACCATTGCAGACTTTGGACTTAGTTAGCTACTTGATTGTTTGAGTTTCGTCTCTTACTATTTCAAAGAAGAAAAAGCCGTAGGCTTTTTCCTGTTTGTAATCATATAGCATATAATCTGGGTTGCAGCGGTAGCTAGCAACCTAGTAAGAGACGTCCAGTCCAATGTTAAGGAATCCGGGTTGCAGTGGTAGCTAGCATCCGGGTTGCAGCGGTAGCTAGCAACCTAGTAAGAGACGATCACGTCCAATGTTAAGAAATATAAAAACCCATAGCTCCTAAAAAAGGAATCAGATCAAAACAAAAAGTAAACCATTAGAACCGCCTTATCCGAAACCCCTGTTTAGTAAACTTTCTGTCCCTTGGCTTGAACAGCAAGGGAAATATATTGGCTTGAAAATCAAGAAAAGTGGCAGCTACTACAACATTCTGCCTAAACGGGATATTTTTTTTTATTTTCTTTTGTTTCCAGAAATAGCTTGGCACTGGTATCCGGGTTGCAGCGGTAGCTAGTAACCTAGTAAGAGACGATCACGTCCAATGTTAAGAAATATAAAAACCCATAGTTCCTAAAAAAAAAGAGTCAGATCAAAACAAAAAGTACACCATTAGAACCGCCTTGTCCGAAACCCCTGTACAGTAAAATTTCTGTCCCTTGGCTTGAACAGCAAGGGAAATATATTGGCTTGAAAATCAAGAAAAGTGGCAGCTACTACAATATTCTGCCTAAACGGGATATTTTTTTTTTCTTTTTTTCTTTTTTTGTATCCAGAGATAGCTTGGCACTGGAACATCGTAGAGGGTTGTTCAATAGCTCATTTTAAAGGAAATTAATTGGGTTAAAAATATATAGTAACTAAAATAAATTATTTCTAAAAGAGAATAAATTTTTCCACAAAAACTGCATTTTGATGTATTTTCACACTGCAGTCTTTCAAACATAATCGTATACCAGCGGTAAGATTTGAACCCACGCCTCCGAAGAGACTGGTGGCTAACACCAGTGCCTTGGACCACTCGGCCAGGCTGCCTCTCATAAATAAATATATATGTGAATTTGGGTTGCAGCAGCAGCTAGCAACCTAGTAAGAGACGATCAGTCCAATGCTAAGAAATATAAAAACCCAAAACTCCTAAAAATAGAGTCAGATCAAAACAAAAGCACATCATTAGAATTACCTTGTCTGAAACCCTACTAGATAAATAATGAATGTCATCATAGTTTTATATTAGAGCTATGACGTGAATAGAAAAACACGAAATTATATTGTTGTTTCTGAAGACGTCATGAAATAATACCATTACGCCATGACTTCATACGCCGTGACGTCATAATTAGTATATAAGAAAAGTCAAAACTGTAAATTCTCTCATTCTTGATTAGATAATGGTTAGATCAAAGCAAGCTATACGCAAGTTGAAAAAACAGTACTACACAAACAACAGAGATAGTAACTTGAAAAGAAAAAAGCAAAGGTATTCAACCGACCAGGCGTATCGAGAAGTAATAATTGAGAGAGAAAAACAAAGGTATTCAACCGACCAGGCGTATCGAGAAGTAATAATTGAGAGAGCAAAACAAAACAGCAAGATGTGTTATCACAATGATGAAGATTATAGACGTGCAAAAATTGAGACAGCCAAACAAAAGATCAAGGAACGGTATGGTAATGATGAAGATTACAGAGAAGCAACAATTGAGCAGGCTAGACAAAAGAGCAAGGAACAGTATGATAATGATGAAGATTACAGAGAAGCAAGAATTGAGCAGGCTAGACAAAAGATCAAGGAGCGTTATCATAATGATAAACTTTATAGAGAAGCAACAATTGAGCAGGCTAGACAAAAGATCAAGGAGCGTTATCACTATGACGAAGATTACCGAAAAATATATAAGAAAACAGTTGCTACCAGAATAATGGGTAGATAATGGGGTGACAAAATCTATAATGAAAAAGTTAAATTCTCTGCGAGGTTGTATCGAAGAACGCATAAGGACAAAGGGAAAAATTACATTCAGAAATACAAGAAGATGGCAAAAATGCAGGCTGATCTTCGTAAATTGAGAAACATTTTACGCATGTTTTACCAGGATCAAGAAAAGTATTCAAAATTACAGATTAAAATTCTCTTTGAAAGAGCAGATGCTGTTGAAAAGTCGGCTACAAATGCTTTGGAAAAGCTTCATAGTAATATCCAAAAGAAATGTTGTCAGTTTAATGAAAAGCTTCCAAGGTATGGACTGGCAACTGCGGAACAGTTTGTAGATGCAATGGAAAATGTTCGACAACACAGTGAATATACGGAGGCGTACTTCTTAGAAAATTCGTATATTAATTTTGGAAGGAGCAATTGCAGTTTATGTAGCAGTAATAAAAATATATATACAAGCATATCTATCAGCAGCGAAGGAAAAGCAATGTTTTTCAATTATGGCGAAAACGAGCCTGTTAGGGTTATTAGTATATGTGTTTGTAAGACAAATGATTTAGAAAAAACTCCTGGAACACCGACTCAAGAAAAAAGTATTTCTAAGTGTTTTTTAAACAGTTCTTTTAGTTCTACTGAATATTTGGCAAAAAATTCTCTGTGTAGTAGAACAAACTGTCCTGAAAAGTGCGAGACAACTATTGAAAAATGCTCTGAAACTAGATCTGACAAGGAAATTATGATGGCTGAAGTCACCTATAACAATCTGAGTAATCATTCAAAACCAAAAATTGGGCAGCAGGTTACTTGGCAATGTCACCCTGATATCTGCAAACTCTATCCGACGGATATTGGATTATGTCAAATTCTTTTTGATATCCTTGAAAATAATATAGCATTAAAATTTTCAACTGACAAAGTGGTTAATTTCTACATTTGCGAATTGGATCATTGTGAAATTAATTAAAGGGACACAAGAAAACATGGGCATTCGTAATACTGTAGCCCAAATGAGGGATGTCAGAGCTATTTGCGTTGTCTAAGGGCACTAGCTCAATATTTTCCTGTCTTGAGCTGTTTCATTAATAGCATATATAAGGCAGTATCAAAATCTAAGATTATACAACATATTAGTCTACTAAAAGTCGAGGGCTCGTACAAGGAATTAAGTCATTATTTAAAAGAAGTGTTAAGTAGAATCTGTCGTAATAGTCAAGACGTCATCTACAGTGATAGCAATATTACAATTTCTGTGGATTAAAATACAGTAATAATATTATTTGGTGAGAGCTTTGATAAGGTAACTAACATCAAGGATGTATACGCCACAATGTATTGTGAAAGTTGCGAGCAGATAAAGACAAAATACCAATTGAAGAGTCTAAGATCCCTTTCAAATAAGAAAGATTTTGATGTAATGTTGGCCATGATTTTAGAACACCTCCAACAGGACATACCCAAAGATGACAGAGAACAGCTAATTCATTGTACAGGTTGGAAAGAGGATGTCTTAGATTCATTCTCTGTCTGTGATTACTGTGCTGGAAAAATGTTGAAAAGTCAGGAGAATGTCCGATCAGTATTAAATAACCTTCATACCGACTGTACACCGGAATGCATAAAGTGTTTAAATAATTTTGAAATGGCAATGATTCGATTTGTAATGCCTTGTCTTACGATCGTCAGATTAGGGCAAGTAACTGCATTGAAGAGACCTAGAACAGAACTTGTTGACGCTCTCAAGGGTAGAATAGTATATCTACCTGTTGATGTGCAAGCAAATGCAGATATTCAGCCTGAAAAACTTCTTAACATTGATAGTTTTGTAGTCATTGTCAATGGTCAGCCTACTTACAACAAGAATGTTTGGACTGCACTAATAGATCTGAGAAAAGTCCATGAAGCACTGTTGTGGTTAAGAGAGAACAACAGTCTCTATAAAACAATACGTGCATATACCCTAGAAGATTTAAATAAAATGCTTGAAGCGCGTCTTGCTGAAAAAGCGGTTGGTGTTGATAATTTACTTGAAATACCGGAAGCTGCAATCCTTCAGAAACTGACAGAAAGCGCAAAATCTACATTGGTTGAACATTTTTCTGTCCAGCCTCTCAATTCAGCGGTTCCAAAAGACTTCATAGAAGATTTTAAGCATATGTATAATAAAGATCAAACTCTTCCCTATACTAACTTGCATACGCAACTTCACTATAGTTAAGATTACAGTATTTATATTTTTACATTAAAAGACGATCACTGAAATACCAAACCATTCCATACATTGGACTTAGTTAGCTACTTGATTGTTTGAGTTTCGTCTCTTACTATGTAAAAGAAGAAAAAGCCGTAGGCTTTTTCCTGTTTGTATTTATAGTTAAAAAACGAACTCAAGTCCAAAGAAACTGAACACTGTGGTTCATTCATATTATCTTCATTATTTTAGCTAGAATGTAAATAAACAAGTTTCTTTTTTAAATTTAAAATTGAAAAGATAGTGCTTTTAATTCAACATATTAAAATATAATAAAGAACGACCTCTGGCCTATATACTAAATTTTATACGCCACTTAATTATAGTATAGGTTAGTAATTCCACAGATATCTAGGCACTCGAATATCGTAGAGAGTTGTTCAAAGGCTCATTTTAAAGGAAATTATATTAAATACATAAAAGATCGATGTCAGTCAAGAGAATCTAATGTAGTACTAATTAATATAAGTTTTGTTTAGACTTTTATATTAAAAGAAGATCATTCGAATACCAAACCATTGCATACATTTGACTTAGTTAGCTACTTGATGGTTTGAGGTTCGTCTCTTACTATTGTAAGGTTATAATAAAGAACGACATCTTACCTATACTAAATTTTATAGGCTCATTTTAAATAAAGGCTCATTTAAAGGCTCATTTTTATAGGCTCATTTTAAAGCAAAATTAATGGGGTTAAAAACTTCTTGTAATTAAAATAAATTATTTTTATTACATCCAGGTTGCAGCGGTAGCTAGCAACCTAGTAAGAGACGATCACGTCCAATGTTAAGAAATATAAAAACCTATAGCTCCTAAAAAAGGAGTCAGACCAAAACAAAAAGTACACCATTAGAACCGCCTTATCCGAAACCCCTGTATAGTAAACTTTCTGTCCCTTGGCTTGAACAGCAAGGGAAATATATTGGCTTGAAAATCAAGAAAAGTTTACATTAAGGGACGATCATTGCAATAACAAACCATTGCAGACTTTGGACTTAGTTAGCTACTTGATTGTTTGAGGTTCGTCTCTTACTATTTCAAAGAAGAAAAAGCCGTAGGCTTTTTCCTGTTTGTAATCATATAGCATAGAATCTGGGTTGCAGCGGTAGCTAGCAACCTAGTAAGAGACGATCATTCCAATGTTAAGAAATCGGGGTTGCAGCGGTAGCTGGCATTATCCGGGTTGCAGCGGTAGCTAACAACCTAGTAAGAGACGATCACGTCCAATGTTAAGAAATATAAAAACCCCTAACTCCTAAAAAAAAGAGTCAGGTCAATCCGGGTTGCACCGGTAGCTAGCAACCTAGTAAGAGACGATCACGTCCAATGTTAAGAAATATAAAAACCCATAGCTCCTAAAAAAAGGAGTCAGATCAAATTAAAATATCATAGAGAGCTGTTCAATGGATCATTTTAAAGGAAATTCCTACATATTTTCGCCTTTAAAATACAAAACATAATATATAAAATAAAATAAATGTTTTTACCAAAAACAGCATTTTCGCATACAAGATGATGGTATACTTTAAAGGGTGTCTTGGGTGACAACGTAGTTGCTTCTTTAGTTATAGTAATTAAGCGATAAATAATAGCTGGTGAACAAATAAAGCAATGACGTTCACCACCCATTTACTTGACCTTATTATCCGATAGCCATTATCCGTAAAGAAAACAAAAGTTACTCCAAATCTTCAAAACAACTTAATTAACTTAAATAATTAAGTTATAATTTAGTTGCTCCAAATAACTTAATTAACTTAAAGTAATTAGGTTTGAGTTAATTAGTAAATTAGATAACTAAGGCAATTAGTTTATTAAGTTAATAGAAATTAATTAAGTATCATAATTACTAAAATAACAATAGTTATAAATTAATAGTAATACAATTAAAACATGAATAAATAAAACAAATGCAACATAACACATTTATGTAAACTATATAATTAGTACATAACTATATAGTTCACCACTATATTCTATAAAATATAAATATTTTGGTGATCACAGTTGATGCCACCACGATATTAATATTTTTTGGTCACTCCTGATGATAACCTGTCACTTGCGGAGTAGCTTGTGTTTTCTATGCGGATCGGATAATCGGTAATGAGCGTCGTTGCTTTGTTTATTCACCATCCGGGTTGCAGCGGTAGCTAGCAATCCGGGTTGCAACGGTAGCAAGCAACCTAGTAAGAGACGATCACGTCCAATCTTAAGAAATATAAAAACCCATAGCTCCTAAAAAAGGAATCAGATCAAAACAAAAAGTACACCATTAGAACCGCCTTATCCGAAACCCCTGTAAAGTAAACTTTCTGTCCCTTTGCTTGAACAGCAAGGGAAATATATTGGCTTGAAAATCAAGAAAAGTGGCAGCTACTACAACATTCTGCCTAAACGGGATATTTTTTTTTCTTTTGTATCCAGAGATAGCTTGGCACTGGAACATCGTAGAGAGTTGTTTAATAGCTCATTTTAAAGGAAATTAATTGGGTTAAAAATCATTAGTAACTAAAATAAATTTTTCCACCAAAAACTTCATTTTTGATGTCTTTTCATGCTGCAGTCTTTTCAAAGATATTTGATTTTTGTACATCCGGGTTGCAGCGGTAGCTAGCAACCTAGTAAGAGACGATCACGTCCAATTTTAAGAAATATCCGGGTTGGGCGGTAGCTAGCAACCTAGTAAGAGACGATCACGTCCAATGTTAAGAAATATAAAAACCCATAGTTCCTAACAAAAGAATCAGATCAAAACAAAAAGTACACCATTAGAACCGCCTTGTCCGAAACCCCTGTATAGTAAACTTTCTGTCCCTTGGCTTGAACAGCAAGAGAAATATATTGGCTTGAAAATCAAGAAAAGTGGCAGCTACTACGACATTCTGCCTAAACGGGATATTTTTTCCCGTTCTACATTGGTTGAACATTTTTCTGTCCAGCCTCTCAATTCAGTGGTTCCAAAAGACTTCATAGAAGATTTTAAGCAGATGAAAGGTCTTGGTACTGACCAATTTCAAATCAAGAAACTAAAAGGTGAGAGCGAAGACTTATTTCAGGAAGAACTTGATCTAAAAGTGTTTCCAAATCTTTTCTCGAAAGGCAAATATGGCTTGCGTGACAAGGCAAGACCATTTCGGATTAGGAATGCAGAATATTTTAAATCAAGGCTTCTTAGCAGACAAACTAAGTTTCGTCTTGACAAACATTTTTTTTTCACAGCTTCCAATTGCAAGAATTCTCTTACATGTGTAATAGCGTCGGTCATATGTTGCGGACTGTGAAACCAAATCAAAATGCTCGTCAATTTATAGACAGGCTTCATTCCCGTGATGAAGAGATGGGAGCGACTTTGTTTTCTGTTCAATCAAAAGTCAGAGGATCTCAGCAGTATTTTCAATCTCTTTCCTATAAAGTAAAGTCAATGATTGAGCAATTGGGTCCACTGACTTTGTTTCTGACAGTTTCATGTGCTGAGTGGTACTCTCCTGAATTTATTGACTATTTACGGACTGTCCATAAGAACTTACCTGGTGTAGCAAAAATGACCCCAGCAGAGTTGACGTGTCTAGATCCAGTTGCAGTTTCCATGCACTTTGACAAAAAATGGACACCTATATTTAATAAGCTAATTTGTTCAAAGACAAATCCTTTGTTTGGTAAAATTAAGGATCATTTCTGGCGTATCGAGTATCAGAAACGAGGTGCGCCTCATGTACATTGTGTATTGTGGATTGAAGGTGCTCCTATTATTGGGAAATCAACAGCGTCTGAAGTGATTCAGTATATCAATAGTATTATAACTTGTGAAATACCAAATAGACTGACTAGCCCAACTCTTCACAAACTGATCAAAGACCATCAAGTACACCACTGTAATAGATACTGTCAAAGAAAATATAAGAGAAAAAGAGGAAGATAGGTTATGTATTGTAAGTTTGGCTTTCCTCGTCCTACAAAGGAACGAACAGAATTATATGACATCCTTGACTGCTTGGCTCATGGTACAAACCGTAAAAATACAAGAAAAAGAATATATCATCTGCTTCGAAGAGATGACGAGCGTTATATAAATGACTATTCTCCTGCGTTACTTATTGCTAATCAAGCAAACATTGATGTTCAATATATTGGCCATTTGGGCTCTAAATTACCGTATTACATTACCGATTACATGACTAAAGCAGAGAGTTTCGAAATAGAAGCAATGTGGAAAGAAGTAAATTACATTAAGGAACGAACTATAGCCTTTAGTAACGGAAATAATAAAAGGAATCATTATATACTCGATTATTTTAATTATATTCCTTAGGAAAGTATAATAAATACAAGCTTTCCATACTAGGATTGAACTCGAGCCAACTGGATGAGAGCCAGCTATCCCAGCCACCAGACCATGTAGGATATATTAAAACATCGGATTAATGAGGTTTATGTTAAAAAAACAAATTGTGGACTTAGTTAGCTGCCTGATTCTTTGAAGATCATCTCTTACTATTCCAAACAAGAAAAAGCCGTAGGCTTTTTCCTTTTTGTAATCTGGGTTGCAGCGGTTGCTAGCAACCTAGTAAGAGATCCGGGTTGCAGCAGTAGCTAGAAACCTAGTAAGACACGATCACGTCCAATGTTAAGAAACATAAAATTACATAAAGGATCGACATAGTTCATTATAATAGGATCTATGTAAGTTTCATCGGATATAGCTGAATCCGGGTTGCTGCAGCATCTAGCAACCTAGTTTGGGTTGTAGCAGTAGCTAGCAACCTAATTAGGGACAATCAAGTCCCTTAGTAAAAACTACAATAACCCATAACTACTAAAAATAGAGTCCGAGGAAAACATGAAACCCCTGAAAACCCCTATATAGAAAACTTACTGTCTCTTTGCTTGAACAACAACGAAAACATATTGGCTTGTCCAGTAAAAGTTACATTAAAAGACGATCATTGTGTCCCTTGGCTTGAACAGCATGGGAAATATATTGGCTTGAAAATCAAGAAAAGTGGCAGCTACTACAACATTCTGCCTAAACGGGATATTTTTTTTTTCTTTTTTTTTCTTTTCCACAGATTGCTTAGCACTGGAACATCGTAGAGAGTTGTTTAATGGCTCATTTTAAAGGAAATTAATTGGGTTAAAAATATTTTGTAACTAAAATAAATTATTTCTAAAAGAGAATAAATTTTTCCACTAAAAACTGCATTTTTGATGACTGCAGTCTTTTTAAAGATATTTGATTTGTGTACATAAATCATAATCATATACCAGCGGTAAGATTTGAACCCACGCCTTCGAAGAGACTGGTGGCTAACACCAGCGCCTTGGACCGCTCGGCCACGCTGCCTCTCACAACTATATATGTGAATCCGGGTTGCAGCAGTAGCTAGCAACCTAGTAAGAGACAATCAGTCCAATGCTAAGAAATATAAATCCAGGTTGCAGCGGTAGCTAGCTACCTAGTAAGAGACGATCACTTCCAATGTTAAGAAATATGAAAACCCTTAGCTCCTAAAAAAGGAGTCAGATCAAAACAAAAAGTGAACCATTAGAACCGCCGTGTCTGAAACCCCTGTTAGGAAACTTTCTTTCATTTGGCTTGAACAGCAAGGGAAATATATTGGCTTGAAAATCAAAAAAATTGACTTTAACCAAGTTATTCTCCACAAACGGCATATTTTTTTCTTTCTTTTTTTTCTTTTCCACAGATAGCTTGGCACTAGAACATCGAAGAGAGTTGTTCAATGGCTCATTTTAAATGAAATTAATTGGGTTAAAAGTTGTTTGTAACTAAAATAAATTATTTCTAAGAGAGAATAATTTTTTCCACTAAAAACTGCATTTTTGATGTCTTTTCATACTGCAGTCTTTTCAAAGATATTTGATTTTTGTACATAAATCATAATCGTATACCAGCGGAAAGATTTGAACCCCCGCCTCCAAAGAGATTACATTATTACATTAAAAGACGATCACTGAAATAACAAACCATTCCATACATTGGACTTAGTTAGCTACTTGATTGTTTGAGTTTCGTCTCTTACTATTTAAAAGAAGAAAAAGCCATAGGCTTTTTCCTGTTTTTATTTACAGTAAAAAACTGAACTCAAGCCCAAAGAAACTGAACCCTGTGGTTCATTCATGTTATCTCCATTATTTTAGCTAGGATGTAAATAAACAAGTTTCTTTTTTAAATTACAGTAAGGACCAAAGTCTATCTCATAGTAAATAGTGACGAAGACCACGCTGCGTTTTGAAAAATCATGTTTACCGCAGTTGGTGCAATCTATTAAAAGGCAAACCACAGTCCATAGTAACCAAAATTTGAAAAAAATTATAATAAAGAACGAACTTTAGCCTATACTAACTGAAATGCTTATGATAGATATTATCCGGGTTGCAGCGGTAGCTAGCAACCTAGGAAGCGATCATCACGTCCAATGTTAAGAATCCGGGTTGCAGCGGTAGTTAGCAACCTAGTAAGAGACAATCACGCTCAATAGTAAAAACTAAAGTAACCCATAACTCCTGAAAAAAGATTAAGATCAAAACAAGAAGTATACTATTAGAACCGCCTTGTTCAAAAACCTCTATATAGCACACTTACCGGTTTTTGGCTTGAATAACAAGGAATCCGGGTTGCAGCGGTAGCAAGCAATCTAGTAAGAGACGATCACGTCCAATGTTAAGAAATATAAAAACCCATAACTCCTAAAACAGGATTAGATCCAAACAAAAAGTAAACCATTAGAACTACCTTGTTCGAAACCCCTATATAGGAAACTTTTAGTCCCTGGGCTTGAACAGCAAGGGAAATATATAGGCTTGAAAATCAAGGAAAGTAGCTGCTACTACAACATTCTGCCTAAACAGAATATTTTTTTTTCCTTTTTTTCCGCAAATAGCTTGGCACTGGAACATCGTAGAGAGTTGTTCAATGGCTCATTTTAAAGGAAATTAATTGGGTTAAAAATATTTTGTAACTAAAATAAATTACTTCCAAAAGAGAATAAATTTTTCCACTAAAAACTGCATTTTTATGTCTTTTCATGCTGCAGTCTTTTCAAAGATATTTGATTTTTGTACATAAATAATAATCATATTCCAGCGGTAAGATTTAAACCCACGCCTCCAAAGAGACTGGTGGCTAACACCAGTACCTTGAACCATTCGATCACGCTGCCTCTCATAACTATATATGCGAATCCGGGTTGCAGCAGTAGCTAGTAACCTAGTAAGAGACGATCAGTCAAATGCTAACAAATATAAAAACCCAGAGCTCCTAAAAATAGAGTCAGATCAAAACAAAAGTACATCATTAGAAGCACCTTGTCTGAAACCCTACTAGATAAATAATGAATGTCGCCATAGTTGTTGAAACTTCAAAACAGTTGTTGTTGTAGAAACGCCGTTGTTGCAAAAACTTCAAAACAGGCTCATTCAATTCGAAATTCAAAGGGCTAGTGCCCTTTTGAATAGTTGAAAGCCATTGGAGGGCACCTCCCCCCCACACCCATCATTCCCCAAAAGCACACCCAATCAAAATTTTTAGATAGCTATTTTATTCAGCGTAGGCTAGTTGATTTCCAGATAGAAAATATATTTTTTAGGAGGACACTCCCCCACAACCCTCAGGGCAAGGGTTTTAAGTTATGCCCTGGGGCATATAAGGTTTGTATAGAAGACATTGTCGTAGAAACTTCAAAACAGGCTCATTCGATCTGAAATTCAAAGGGCTAGTGCCCTTTTGAATAGTTGAAAGTGATTGGAGGTTAACTAGCCCCCCCCCCCCAAGCGCCCATCATTCCGCCAAACACTTCCAATCAAAATTTTGAGATAGCCATTTTGTTCAGCATAGTTGATTTCAAGATGGAAATTATTTTTTAGAGGAGGACACTCCCCACAGCCCTCAGGGCAAGGGTTGTAAGTTATGCCCTGCGGGCATATAAGGTTTTCATAGATGGCGTTGTCATAGAAACTTCAAAACAGGCTTATTCAATTTGAAATTCAAAGGGCTAGGGCCCTTTTTAATAGTCAAAAGTGATTGGAGGGCAACTAGTCCCCCACCACGCCTTATATTCCCCCAAACATATTCAATCAAAATTTTGAGACAGCCTTTTTGTTCAGCATAGTTAATTTCCAGATAGAGAATATATGTTTGAGGAGGACAATCCCCTACAGCCCTCAGGGCAAGGGTGTTAAGTTATACCCTGAGGGCCTAGAAGGTTTTTTATAGAAGGTGTTGTCGCAGAAACTTCAAAACAGGCTCATTCGATTGGAAATTCAATGGGCTATTGCCCTTTTTAATGGTCGAAAGTGATTGGAGGGCACCTCGCCCCCTCCTCCCCACGCCCATCTTTCCCCCACACACACCCAATCAAAATTTTGAGATAGGCATTTTTTCAGCGTAGGCTAGCTGATTTCAAGATAGAAATTATGTGTTTGATGAGGACACTCCCCCACAGCCCTCAGGTCAAGGGTTGTAAGTTATGCCCTGGGGGAATAAAAGGTTTTTATAGAAATTGTTGTCATAGAAACTTCAAAAAAGGCTCATTTGAATGGAAATTCAAAGGGCTAGTTCCCTTTTTAATAGTCATCTTGAAACTTTTTCAAAGGGGTACTAATCGTTCTCCAGAGTTCAACGCATTATTTAAGATATTTCAGTTGGCTTACAGATTGATTTCTAGGAGATAAATTCTAGTTTAGTCTTGTTTTTCCTTGTCTATGGTTTGTCTAAAATTCAGACTAGCTTTGAACTGCCTTTCTATTTATCCAAAAAGCCAATAAAACATATTTTAAGTGGTTGGTAACACATTTATTTGTTTAGATATACAATAAAATCTATTTTGTTATTACATGTATTGTATTCTTACAATGATTTAGTAATGTGCATGATGGATAATCAAACACTTTTTATATTTTCCAATGAGCTGTTTCAACAATTTTGCGTTAATAATTTTATTTTTAATTTTTATGTCAGGTTTCATCTAGACAAAGGTGGTGATAACAACGAAAATATGAATTGCCTGAAAATAATATAATTATTTAGAAGATGAAAGGATAAAAGATTGAGGTTACAGCCCATGAGAAATTTAAATTTTGTTTCTTATCCCTAAGCCTGACCAATTTTTGAAATAAAAGTTCAGTATAGAAATTGACCTTACAACAGCGGTTTACAGCCAATTTTGAGCCATACCCCACCTGGGCATCTCTTAAATCTTGATGCTCCCCTCGTGATATTTATATCACGTTCTGACTTTCGTGACACGCCCAAAGTCACGTTTGTGACTTTGTTCTTCAAAACTTACGTGTATACACCTGAAAGAAGCTTAAAATGCCAACAAGTTGGTATCTAATTAAAATATTCGTTTAGTCAGTTATAGAAAATATTTGTTAAATAGTCGTTTCCTATCAAATCAAGCATGCTGACTCCAAATCATAATTCAAATTTTAATTCTTTCGTATTCTAATGCCATTTCCACCCTAAAATGGCGGGGGAATGGGTTAAAACTCAAAATTAAGAGGTTGTTGGACCATTTGGACGTTTTCTCTGAAATGAATGGTGGCAAATTCAAAAATGAAATTAAAAATAATTTTACGTAGTCAAGAACCTCATATTACCTCAAAGGGCTGTGAAAGTTGACCTACACGAGCTGATTGTTTTAATCATTTGTCGGTCGATTCACTATTTCCTATCAAGCTAGGAATGGTGTCTTAGAATATTAGTCTCGAATATTTTAATTTCAAACCAGTCTTCCAGACTCCTCCTCCCCTACAGTTTGAGGTTTCCGTATTTTAGCGCCATTTATTAGGTGACCTAATCAATAGAGCGATCTACCAAAGTACTTGCTGGATTTGTGCTTATTTTGTACTTGCACTAGTACATCCATACTAGTATCCTAGCTTTACATACTTCCTTATGGCTGACTCGGGACTTTTGGAAATCATAACAATGGGCTTAGTGTATTTCAAGGCAAAGCTGTCTCTCGTGTTGTGCGAGGCCATGGTCTGTTGGATGTAGCCCTTTATGCTAACCTTTTATCATCAGAGAGTGAATGGCAAAGCGTTTGCTGGCAATGACATAATACCAGAACCCCTTGAAAGGGTAAAAGAAGTATACGAGTCGCTCGTTGAAAGAGATACAATCGACGAAGTGCATGTGTCGGAAGCAGCAGATCTTATCCATAAAATAGCTCAAAGCGTAAATAACGATTATCCGAGTCCATAACTGTCCTTGATGTACTCCGAGTCTACATCGGACTACGATATACACAAACTACGTAGTACATAACAACGTGTACATAACTAAGCGTACATTACTACGTTGTAGAGGTTCGATTTACTCCAAGTGTGATGTTAAAAAGTTGGAATATATATTAAAAAATCACAAAAAAACATTTTTGTCTGCTATAGAATGTAGCCTTAGCAGGTATGGATATCAATGTTATATCATAATGGAATTGGCGGCTTTGGTTAAAAATGCTCCTTTTATTTCTATTTTAGAGAAGATTTTCATCTACAGACGTTTGGTTTACCTATCAATCAATCAATCAATCATTTATTACCCACAACTACAAGACAATAAGTAGTACGAGTGGATTATAAACATACTAATAAAAACTAAAAGCAAAAAAGAACTTCAACAAACACGAGCAATTAAATTAACTCAAGAAAAGAACTGTAAAAGACCGTGGTCAGGGCCAATACTACAAAATGCATCTGCAGAAAGCTTTTTGTGTAGGTCACCGAGCTTTTGAGTTAGATCCGTAACATAGAAATTTTTAACTAGATACCGATTTCTAGTCCATGGCAGCAGAGAAGGAAGAAATTTGCAAAATTTGAAATATGTAACTTTAATCAGTTTTAAATCTTTTAGCTTAAGAACAGAATGAACACCCGAAAAATAAAGCACAGAATGATCAGAAAAAGTCGAGAATAAGCGCCCAAGAGCTCTTCTGTTATATTTTCCACGGTTTGATACAATTTTTGAATAACTGAACTGAATTTTTATTAGTGAATCAGCAACAATCTGTTTACGAAAGAGAGCCAGAGAATTAGAAACAGTAATACCAAGCCACCGAAAGGAAGAGACAGAAAGTACAGAAAATTCATTACATACCAGTGGAGTAGACGAAGACAGATTATAAGATAAGAATTCACACTTGTCAAGATTCAGGGATAGACCAATATTTAGGAAAGACTGAGAAACTAAGGAAACCATCGCAGAAGGAGCAGACTTAGTACGACTAATCAACAGAATGTCATCAGCATAGGCAATGTAAGAAATGTCAGTAGAACCAGAAAAATAAGTGCCTGAGATCTTTTCCAGAACAGTAGTGTTCGTAGTGCTAGCTACCGCTGGCACCACTTATTTGGGTGTATGTGCGGGGTCACAATTTTTAAAGATAGAAATGGTGCAAAAAAGGTCGCTATGCTACTTGCTCGAATGGGAGAACTCCTTGTCGGTCCTATTGTTAGTAAAATTGCCGCTCTTACCCTACTAGTTCTGCAAATATCGGGTTTGGTACTACCCTATTTACAGTATACCCTGTCCCAGGGTATGATAACGCGATCGAGTGGTCAAATGGCCACTTTCTAAAGCCAAATGTACCCACCTTGGGTTACGGCTGGAAAATCTCTAACTCTCTCCTTGGAGGTAACATACCCCCCTGTCAATATAGTGATGACGGTACAGTGTAGCTCTATTCCTACCCTGCCTGGGTTGCAGAGCATAGTACGCAGTTTGTAGAAAATACTTTTCTTGTTCTTCCAAAAAGGGTCACAAAAACCACAATAATATATATATCCCCAACTGGGGTCAGACCGCAGACTAAAAAATAATAATAATTTATACAACACTGTTTGTATGGGTGGGACCGTCAATTGGCCCAGCCAATCAGCTACCTCCTCATTCAGACCCAATTTTACCTCTTAGATTTATCTTTCAATGACTCCCAACCAGGAAGTATAAAAATAACCTTGCTTCACAGCTTACCTATTGCAAAACCACCATCGCTTAGTAACGGGAATTTAACCTGTCTTTTGAAATTATACTGTAAGCAAATGTAATTAAAGAAACGAAAATAGGTCATTTATCTGAAAGGAAAAGAAAGAGGGGTGGAACCCTAACACCTCCCCCCGTGAGATAAATGACCGCCCACGCGCTACCGTGGTCCACCCTTACAAACATAAACACTTAACTTCAACTTTACAAAATCCATTTGCCTTCTCTCTTCCACCGCTTGGCTCTGGATCGGTCGTCCTTGACACGTCTCTACTGTAGGACCACCAGGGTATAAATCGCATAGCATCCGCCTTAGATTTTGCAAGTTGAAGTCTTCAAGATTCATAGATAATGATTGTGCGCAGCACAATTCAAAACAACAAATTTTCTCGCTCTCACGAATTTACATTTGAGAGGAGCAGAGAATCAGTTTCTGGCACATGTGATGATGCCAGCCATCGTGAAAAATTGGCTGCACTAGCCTCTTAATTTCCATCTGTGGAAACAACCCCACATCTCAATCAAAAAGTAATTTGCCCCTTGGCATAATTTCAAATAATCTAAGGCCGAAAATCCAAAGGCCTGTGAAAACGATAAGGGTACAGCAAAATGAAGTAAAAATCTGAGCGAACCATGAATCGCTTTTTTCTGGTTTCCATCCCCTGGGATAATTAACTGAAGAATATACTTTGATGCTAATTGAAAATGAAATTTGGATACATCTCCCACTGAATACAATTTGCCGGAAATAATTGTCGATTCCCATGAAGAATAACAACTATGATTAGGGTTACTGGACAAAGGTTTGGGTGAAGTATGAAGTGACTGGAAGAGAGTATCCCCCAAGGACTCCAGATCAGAAAGGCAAAATCTCGGTAAAGGGATCACAACTTGTCCATCAGTTGTGCATTGAGGAAAAGGGCTATCTTTCGTGACTTCCCGCAGGGGATCTTCCCCAAGGGATTCCTCCTCCTCATAAAGGACCGATATATCTCTTGAATTAATAATACTAATTTCAGATTCATTTCCAAATTTTTCCAATCCGACTCGACATTCAATATCTCCCAACTTTCCCCAAACCCGTTGTAGGTCATTCATCTCTCTTTTGTAACCATCTTCTTTTATTCCCCATTGGTCTTTGACCTCTTTTTCCCCCTTAATATTTACGTTTTCAAGGCACAGTCCATCTAACATTTTATTTTTCCCCCTATTGTTTATTTTAGCCAGGCGCAGCCCAGATAATTTTTATTTTTCGCCACGGCAGGTTGAATCTCCCAATTTTGTCTCTTCTTTACACTCCTCTTTTCGTCTCTACTTTTCTCAATTCTGTCATTCGCGCAAAATAATAAATCATCGTTAAATTTGATTTGGACTCCAGTGTCCATTATCTTTGACTGAATAATTTCATTGTAGCTCCGTTTAATATCTCTTTTCTCTCTCTTAGTTTTCTTTTGTTTTGTAGTAGCATTAAATAAATCGTCATGAAATCTGAATTGGACTTCAGTGTCCATCATTTCTTCATTGTAGCTCCGTTTAATATCTCTTTTCTGTCTTTTAGTCTTCTTTATTCTTACCGCAGAAACAAATATTTCGTCATCAAATGGGAATTGAACTCCAACATTTGGTTTTTCATATTGTACCAGAATTTCTCGAACTTTCAGAGGAAAAGCGCGTACAACAAATTTTGTCTCCCTTTTCTCTGGTACAATCGGTGTTTCATTTTGGCCTGAACTTTTTCGCGTCTCATATTTATTAAAACCGTTCTCAAGTTTTCTGTTATTTGCAAATTTTCCTGAAAAATCAATTTCGTGCGTCTTATTTTCAATATTATATTGTCTATTTATTTCCGCACCCTTTTGTGGATTATCAACATTTTGAACACGCGTATCATGTATTTCGTTTTTCCGATAGGGTGGCACAGCCTTCCCATTTGTTTTATGGGCCGGTTCATCTCCCCCCGTGGTTAGCGAAGTATTATTTTTTCTCGTAAAAGTGTTTAGTGTCTGGTAATTTTCTTTTTCTCGCGATTGATTTTTAGACAAATTATTATGGCTATCTGACAGCCTAGAAGTTAGTTGTGATAAAATCTCACTTTCTGGAATTCCCCAGCGGGTCTCTATTAGGCTTACCATGGTTCTTTTAAACTCTTGGTGATATCTTTCTTGTTTCTCTCTAGCTATTCTTTCTTCCTTCTCTCTTTGTTCCCTTTCATTTCTATCTCTTTCATCTTCTCGTTCTCTGGCTATTCTCACTTCCTTCATGAAATTTAATATTTGTTGTCTCTTATCTTTCTCCCTTTCTTTTCTATCTCTCTCTCTTTTTATTCTATGGGCTTCACTCGCCCTTTTAATCTCATCTCTGTCCGACATAATTTCAAAATTTCGTTTGTCATTATTTCTTCTCAATTCATTTTCTGAATCTGTTCGTTCTTTATCCGTATTGTCTCTTTCTTTATAGGCTACTCTAGCCCTTTCGTCCTGTTTTCTATTCTTTCTAATTTCATCTTTCTCAGCTTGCATTTTTCCCTTATATTCTTGGTGCTCTCTCTCAAAGGCCTCCATATTAGCCTTTCTTTCTATTTTCCTACTTTTTCTATGGGCTTCACTCGCCCTTTTCGGTCTAGAGTTAATCTCATCTCTGTCCGACATAATTTCAAAATTCCGTTAACTTCAAATTACCTCTTCAGTCTAAATGAAAATTCTTTTATCCATTCAACTTCCGGTTCTCTTGCGGAAAATTGTTTTGACACACAGCAATTTTAGCCTTATATTTTTGAATACTAATTAGTTGTGTGATATATTGATTCGTAAATTTTATTACTTATTATTATCCGACTAAGCACAGCTCAGATAAAAATTTCTCTTTGCGATTTTTTATTTATAGCCTCTGTAACCACAATAGGCTACTTCTGTAGGCTAATTTACTTGTCTTTTCGAAAACGTAAAATTCCTTAAATATCAACTCTGTTAAAAATTTCTCTTTTTGCAGCCACCAATGTTCGTAGTGCTAGCTACCGCTGGCACCACTTATTGCCGTATTTGAGTGGGTTCACAACTTTTAAAGGAAAAAATGGCTCAAAAAAGGTTGCTATGCCACTTACTCGAAGGGGAGAACCCCTTGTCGGGCCAAATGTTAGTGAGATTCCCGCTCTCACCACAACGGTTCTGCAAATATCGGGTTTGGTACTACCCTATTTACAGTATACCCTGTCCCAGGGTATGATAACGCGATCGAGTGGTCAAATGGCCACTTTCTAAAGCCAAATGTACCCGCCTTGGGTTACGCCTAGAAAATCTCTACTCTCTCCTTGGAGGTAACAACCCTCCCTGTCAATATAATAATGACGGTACCTTGTAGCTCTATTCCTATCCTGCCTGGGTTACGGAGAATAGTACACAGTTTGTAGAAAATACCTTACTTGTATTCTTCCAAAAAGGGTCACAAAAACCACAAAAATATATATGTCCCCGACTGGGGTCAGACCGCAGACTAACACATAATAATAATTTGTACAGCACTGTTTGTATGGGTGGACCGTCACTTGACCCAGCCAATCAGCTACATCCTCATTCAGACCCAATTTTATCTCTTAGATTCATGTTTCAGTGACTCCCAACCAGGACGCATAAAAATAACTTTGCTTCATAGCTTACCTATTGCAAAACCACTATCGTTTAGTAACGGGAATTTTACCTGTCTTTTGAAATTATGCTATGAGCAAATGTAATTAAAGAAACGAAAATAGGTCATTTATCTGAAAGGAAAAGAAACAGGGGTGGAACCCCAACAAGTAGAAATACAAATTTTGAAAAGGTTTGGTGAAAAAACACCTCCCTGCCTAACACCACGAAGCACTTTAATAGTTGTTTCTGGAGAAGATTTCAGGCGGAGGTAAGAATTAGAATACCAAAACCGTAAAAGGTAAATAACCGAAAAATTAACACCAGAAAAAACCAAAGAAAAGAAAAGCTTGTTATGAACAACAGAATCAAAAGCCTTTGAAAGATCAAGTGTACAGAGATATACGCCTTTACCCTTAGAAGAATTAGAAAGTAGAATATAAGAAAAGACACGATGAGCATGTTGGCACCCCACACCAGGTCTGAAACCAAGTTGATTTTCACCAAAGAAAGAAATATTTCGAGTTAAACTAGGTAAAAGAATATACTCGAAGACCTTGCTAATATTGCAAGAAACAGAAACTGGACGGTAAGAAGAGCAATCTGTTGGTGGTTTTCCTCTTTTTAAAATTGAAGTCACGCTGCCGCACAAAAAGCTTTCCGGGACGACAGAAGATGCCAAGCACATTTGAAACAAAAGAGCAAGATGTGCCACAAGTTCCGCACATTGGGGAGTTAGATGCATTTTAGAGATAACATCAGTATCAATAGATTTCGACTTAAGATTATTCAAAGCATTCAATACTTCACAACGCGATATAGGCAAAACAAAGCGCTGACTTAGAAATCTAGGGACAATTTTAACAAACGCTTCACCAAACTTTCTATGAACAGAATAATTCAAAACGGAGAAAATCTTCGAATAATTTTCATGCCAAGAACTTGGTGGAATAGCATTACTACTTACATCAGAATCGTCTGTTTTACTTAAGTTAATTACTTTCCTCCAATCTTTAGGCGAAGATAGAAAATCAAGCCCTCGGTATTCGACACTTTTTAGATACTTCTTAAATTCTAATTTAGTTTTCTGTTTAATAAAAAAAATATTACCAGACCTAGGCCGACCACAATCTGTCCAAATTTTTAGTCAAAATTTAGCTTTATTTTTACAGGCCTTAAGCTTAGGGTCAAGTGACCAAAGAGGCTTTTGAATATTCTTTCGGATTCGCTTTACTGGGACAGAAATTTTTTCAGCTTCTTTCATAGCAGAGAGGATACAATGATAATATCGGTCTTTTTCATATTTAGCATAAATAAAATTCTGACTGCACTGCAAAAGCTGATAAGGAACATAAATCGTACTTAGAAGTGAAGCCAATGTTATAAGATAAACAGAAAAATTCACATCATTCCAATCAGGACATACTCCCAGAACAAACAACAGACTTTGATAAACAAAAAAACAGCGGAAGGTGATCAAGATCATTCTCGTCAAAATGAATCGTAACTGGCGAGCAGACAAGAGTTGCAGAACAAATAACGTGATAAATGTCTGAATTACTACCTGAATGGTGAATATACATTTAATCATGAAACTTAGGAACAATTTTATTAGCCGGGACAGAATCAAAATGTTGACCATTCCTTACAATATCAGAAACCAGATCGGTATTAAAATCACCAGCAATAACAAAATGCAACCCGTTATCCGATATCTTTTGAATTAAAGTTTTAAGACCATTACAAGCACAAGAGAATTTCTGAAGTGAACGAATGGAACGATCATTATATGGCAGATACACATTAAATAATATGATATTACCAAGACGTACAGCAAGAAAATTGTCATCTGATTGGAAAAGCACAGGACTCGCAACTGAAATATTTTTCTTAAAATCACAAGCTAAGCCCCCAGAAGGGTGGCCACGGTTAATTTTAGCTGGACGCACAAAAACAACGTGGTCACTGCTTTGTCTCAGAAAATTTTCGCTTAAGGCAGTCAGTAAATGTTCTTGGAGACAAACAACGTCGTAATTAACATACAGATCATCAATAAAAAAGTCCTTGCCTCTCGTTCCATTAATATTAAATGAGACTATACTTATGTCCGAATTCATTTCTGAGAGTAGACCTTTTCAGTGATCTTCTTAATCACAGGGCATCGTAGGCTGTAAGAAGGATGAGATCCTCCACAATTGGTAAATTTCGGAGATTCCGTACAACAATCACTGTTCGTAGATAAATGAGGTCTAGCACAACGAGCGCAATTGGGAGTGCTACTAGTATATGCACTTTCCAAGTGCCCAGGGGAACGACACTTGAAGCAACACTTTGGCAATTGCTTGAACTCATAAACACGGAACTTTTCATACCCAATCTTCACACCGTTTTGCAGAAATGACTCTTTAGTAATCGCGTCTGCAAATTCAAGCTTAACCGATTTGCTTCCATGGACAGAGGCTGACTGAGGCTTAAGTAACCAAGGAACATGCCATGGGCCCGTAATTTTTTTGGTCCAAAAATTGAATTTTTTAAATGTTGTTTTACAGAAAAACACAATTTTCATAATTAGCAGTGAAATAAATACAAGTATACCGATTGGAAGATTGAAAAAGTTGACAAGTGGACGAGCTTCCCTGTGTATTCAGGCCCGCAAGTGCTGATATGCGTAAATATAATCGAACCTCGCCTGTCTCGAACCTTTACTATGCACATGTTTCAAAACCCAAACGCAGCTATTTAGAATAAACTTGTTCTGAACGTTTTGCATATTATTTGAGGTATAATTGAAAATTATGCAATCAAGAATTAAGTGCCAAGACTTGATTGCAAATTTATTGTTTTCATTAATATTTAAAACTTTCTTGAATTCCTAAAATAAATGTAAGTCTTAGAAAAGTATTACATTATTTAATTATAATAAAATGTAATTGAAAATACCATAAATTCAGACTTTGATTGTGATATTGAGCAGAAATAACTTTACTTTGGGCGTGGTCTTTAAATGAGTTCATTTAAACAATTAAGTGGTAGGCAAAAAGAAAACGAAAAACATATCACGATAGCAAAGTGCCAAAATAATTAAATGATTCCAGGGCAAGTCTTTAACTGTAGATGGAGATTTGATCGGTAAGGCCTAATGTTTCATTCTAAGGACTATTCTTTACAAACTGTGCTTTTACGCCTAAATGTCGTAACTCTGATATTTATGATTTTTTTTTAATTACCAAAAACTACCTGAAAGTTTGCTTTCAAAGGGAGGAGTATCAGGGAGATGTTGAGGGAAGTGGCTCCCTCTTCAATACCTCGCTATTTACCATAAAGTTGTTTGTTTGTTTTTTTTTACTTTTAGAAAATGCGTATTATTCTAATTAAACGGCCCTTGTGTTTCAGGAGTCGTCCTTAGAGAATTAGGACCGAAATTCGAACTTTCACATAAGGAGTGAGGTATTGATGAAGGGACGACCCCCTCGTATACTTAATTATTTTTGCTTATTTTAAGCGTTGATGTTACTCATTAGTTTCAGCTGAAAATATTGGTTTTTTATTTAATTTCCTATTGCCTTTAAATGGTGTCAGAAAATTTAGCTCCCCCGCCATGGAAAATGTTCCCCCCACCCCCACCAAAACCATTCCAAGGAAAGTTCTTCCCACGAAAAATTAACCCCCAGAACACGAAAAATTACCCATGGCAGTTCCATGTTAGCTGAAATTTACACTCAGAAAATTTCCTGTGGACAATTCCGGGTGGAAATTTTTTCTTATGACACATTCATTTGAAAGATACTTTAGTTTCTGATTGTTTTTACAATCACACCTTAAATCTCCTCCTCCGTGATAAACTTTCCCCTCGAAATGCCTCGCCACCTAGTAGAAAGTTGCTGCCGATGAAAATTGCCTTTGGAGAAATTATTATGTGCAAAACTCCCCCATAAAGAATTAAGCCCCCCCCCTACAGAAAAATACTCTTGACTATTTAGATCAAGTAAAAATACCCCTCTCCCCACCTTCGGTCAATACTTCTTAACATCTCCACATACAAAATCGAGTCGGCAAAGAGAAAGTTAGACAAATAAAAAGTATTTCATATAGGAATTCTGAAAACTCCCTAAGTGTGAAGTTACCCTGGAAAGTTTACCCCCCGAAAAATTCCCTCCCCACGGAAAATACTCCCCCTGGAAAATACCCTAGCGGAATACCTCTCCCCCCCTTCCCGAAAAAAAATGCCTGTATACTTCATTGGATACTTCATGTATACTAAACATCGGGCAAATTTTATGACTTATGGACCTTTCCCCTGGGGCTGTGGAGGTTTTGTTATCCTTAAAGGCATAGTTAATGGACTTTTTAATAATGCTGAACAAAATTGCTATCACAAATTTTCATCAAACGACTTTGAGGAAAAAAGGGTGATGGGAGAGGGACTAGTTGCGCTTCAATCTTTTTGGTCAATTAAAAAGGGCACTAGACTCTGAATTTCTGTTTGAATGAGCCCTTTCCCAATATTCTAGAACTATTGGTTTGACACAATCACCCTTGGGGAAAAAAAACACGCATCTATGACCTTTCTTCTAGCAAAAAATATCAAATTCCACATTTTTGCAGATGGGAGTTTGAAACTTCTACAACAGGGTTCATCGATATGCTGAATCTGATGGTGTGATTTTCATTAATATTCTTTATGTTTAAGGGAAATTTGCACCCATTTTTGGAAAGTCAGGAAAATTTTCTCGCATTTTGTTCACATTTCAACTATTCACTTTCATTATTCCCTTTTATGCTTTGATTTTAGAGAGATGAAAGTACTTTGCCTGGAATTGATCGTAACACAATCAATTTTAAGAGTCTGAGAACTTGAAATCAGACTTCTCAAAAGAGTCTGACTTCCCGCAAGAGTCAGAGAAGTTGAAATCAGAAGATAAAATTATAAAGAGCCTGAAACAATAAAATTTCAAAACATATTAGTACTATGCCATAGAATTGATCGAAATACAATCAGAGTCAAAATTTCAATAAACTCTCCCAGGGTCAATTTTGAATTCAAGAAATCTGAAAGACATATCTGAAGAGTCTTATAATTTTTAATGAGAACTAAATGTTTTGTACACTTATATTCAAAGACTTTTTTAATATTGGTTTTTTTTTTCTTTTTTTTTTCAAAAATCTAAAATTAATCTATACTAAAAAGTTAAAAATAAACAGAGTATTTATTATATGCATATTTTAAGTAATTTAGACATTAAGATTGTTTCTTTCTGCATTTCTAGCAAGGACACGAGCCTCAGAAAGTTAAAATAGGAGACTTAGAGTTTTATTCAATTTGAAATACACGGAATTGAAGTTTAATATTCAGAAAATTAGAAACATAAATACCAGCTGCTAAGACAGTGATTTGGTGTGACAGATCATGTATCCTGGCTTTTTAAGACCGAACTAGAAAATATAGATGGCGTTAAAATGTATAATAATTTATTCAATGCGAATTGCAAACTTTAGTGGAAGTAAATATAGCATTTTGCTGCAAAATAATAGATTAGCAGCAAAAAAAAAAAAAAAAATTAATTATATTAAAATTACAGAATGATAATTACAGAAATTTTTAAGGATTTGCCACGTGTATGGGTTGATTTTAATACAAACAATGCAGGGGCGTCATTTCATTCTGAATGAAGGGGGAGCTAAGCAACCTCCGTGGGCCCCAAAAGTGGCCACCTCACAGTTTTTTAAGAGCAACACTCCTTCGTAGTAGTTAGCACGGGCCTCTCCCAAAATCAACTAATAATAGTAAGAAACAATCTAAAAGTTTTTAATAAATACAGAGAACTTAAGTTGGAAAGTAATTCACAGTTTTATTTGAAAACTGGGAACCAGCGAGGTCTCATTTTTCCAAAAATAGCAACCATAGCCTCAAATCCACTGATTCCACAAAATTCTTTTTTCACTAAACACCAACATCAGATTACTGATCCTTTCGTCACCCAGTGTTCACCTTAAATAGGTTTTAATCGGGTTTAATTTAAGAAAGAATATCATTACAAGCCGTTGTTAAAGGCAGAGTAATGGAGATTTGTATAATTTTCAAAACTTCAGAATATTCTATCAACATTGCCTTCACTAAATTGTAAAGTTCTGAGAGATCTTTTTGCCTATTGCCTAAAGAGTCGATATATCTTCTCTCAAGATATGTTTTCAAGGCAAACAGGGTTATGTCAAAATGACCGCTGAGCAAGTATACAACTGTGGATGGAGAACAATGGGCATGAATTGGAGGCAGACTTCATCCCTATTAATACTAATTAATCAAAAACCTTCCCAAGAAAGAACTTTTCCAAAGAAAAGTAAAGGCCATATTACAATCATAGCAAACAAACACGCAACAGGCAATAACACAAATGAACAAATTAATCTTAAAATGAGTAAAACTTAAATTGAATATACAAGACAAGCTTAAAAGGAAAAAAAAAGGTTTTACTGTTGAAGTATAAATGTAACAAACACGAACAGAAATTAAATAAAAAGTTGTAGCAAAAAACATATATAAATGAATAAATAAACCCTAAGACAAGTAAAACTTAAATTGAATATTCAAATCAAGCTTTAAACGAAAAAAATAACTACAAACAAGAGTTTTGCTTCTGCCCCCTTCCCTAACCATAAAAGTCTAAAGCCTACTGCGTGATTGGCGCTTTAATGAAAATGAATTACATTACAAATATTTTTTTGTATTTATTACAACATTGAAAATAAAATTATAATTACAGTGAAATTAAAATCTTTAACAGATGAGCTTTCAGCAATTAATAACATTTTACATCCAGTATTCAGTTTAATTTTATTCATTTAAAGTTATTTCAAGAAGCATATAATTTTTACTACCAACAAGAGTTTGGCTACAACCCCCTTCCCTAACTGTAAAAGTCAAAAGCCTACAGTGTTATTGTCACTTTAATGACAACGAATTATATTACAAATATTTTATTTAGTATTTGTTACAACATTGAAAATAGAGTTAAAATTACAATGAAACAAAACCTTGGACTGATGAGCTGTTAGTAATCAATTGCATTATAGATTCATTTTATTATTTCTTTCCAAGACTGTTCAAGACACATAGTTTCAGGTATTTTCTGGGGGAATTTTGTTTTTGGGGGAGGGGTTGAGAGGATTTCCCACAGAGATTCAAAAATAACTAAAAAACGTTGCTTCAACTGATGGTAAGGATTTTTATTTTCAAACTTCTTATAAAATCAGGCAGGCAAAGAGCGCCGCATCCAGGGGAATTAACGGGTTTGAGCCTCCCTAATGTTTGTCCATTTTTAAAGTTTTTTGTACCCCTTTCTTTGAAAGATATAAACCCCCCTAACCAGCTTCTCCACTCCCCCCTCCCCTCGAAAATATAATGATACGCAGTTAAAATATCGGATGCGGCTCTGGAGGTAAATATTCTCAGGCTTGTAGCTTTTGATGCGTGAGATTAAGTCTGGTAATTTTTATATGTCTGAAAACACCTTAAAAATAGATTATATTGATGCATATTTTGTTGACACAACTTTTCTTCCAGTTTCGGTTGCTATTACCAAGGCTGCTCCTTAAATACAGTTTGTTTTTGTAACCAAGATGTGTGTTTTTTTTAATTTGATCACATGTTAGAAAAAATAAATTACTGCAACTAACTAAAGAATTTGGTATACTGGGAATATACTCAAATTAATTCATGTATATTTTAGTTTTGCCCTTTCTTAACAATGCATTAGAAGATTGTTTATGCAAAAAAAAAAAAAAACCAATTCTTTATACATGGTGCTTGGATACATCTATTAAAAAAAAAGAACTAAAACTAAAAGAACTAAAAAACAAGTTAGGTTGATCAATAATAGAACTTTGACAATAAAAGGCAAACAGAAATTAATTTACAAACAAAACTACCTACAAAGAGGTTTTTTAGAGAAAAGCAGAGATCGAAAATCAAAATCGAAGACGAGGGAAATAAAGCCCTGTAATGATTCAAACTTAAAAAATGCCAGAAATAACTACCATATCAAATTTAAGTGAAACTTAAAATGAACCAAATCTAAAACAAATAATAGCATAGAAAGTGAATACAAAGACATTTTCAGGGGTGATTTTCCTGTTGGGAGGTCGGGGGGATTACGTTTTAGAGTCTTTCCATGGAGGAATTTCTCATGGGAGAAGCGAATTTTCCATGGTAGGGGTGATGGAATTCCCAGGACTATTTAGAAAACGATCAGAAATTGAATAAAAAAACAAGTTTTTTTTGCTGAAAGTAAAGAGCAACATTAAAACTTAAAACCATCAGAAATTATTACATATATGATGGGAGTCTCCCCCTAGTCCATTGGCGCCCATATGGGGGGGGCAGGAGGGCTCCCGCCCCCCCTGGCTGAATGATGCTGCCTTATTTTTATATTTTTGTTCTGAGATTTCTATTATACCGCATTAAAAGTGCCAATTAGATGAGGTTTGCCCCCCCTGGAATTCAACTTATGGGCACCCATGCCCTAGTCAATACCTCGCTCTTTACACTACAGTTTTCTTACTACTTCTAAAAGAGCTATTTATTCTAATTAAACGGCGTTTTGTATCCATGAGTCATTCTTAAAGAATTGGGACAAAATTCAAAAGTTATCGTAAAGAGGGAGGCATTGACAAAGGGGCGACCTTCTCATACGAGTAATAATTTCTGTTCGTTTTAAGTTCTAATGTTGCTCCTTACTTTGAGTTGAAAAAGATTCTTTTTTTTATTTAATTTTTTCAAGTCCATAAGATGCTATCTTTAAATTATCAAGGATAGTAAAATTTTAATTTTATTGTTTGAACTGACTTAGCGGAAACTGTATGTTTTTCAAAAGTAAGAAAATTGTAAAAGTAACAACTTGTAAATATACTAGATGCTCCGCCAATAGCACAAATCAATGAAAAGAAATTTAATAATATTCCTAATAATTTTTTGAAAGGGTAAAATAACGTCACATAGCCGAAACCTGTGGATACAACAGAAAATAACGCTTGAAAATGGCAATAGTATTAAGTGTCGTGTGCATTTTTGACGAGTTGAGCAAGGTTGAACATCAAATGTACCTTGCCAAAACTAGGAGATTTGAGGCGTGATGTTCTGAAATTCGTAAATATAAAGCTTGAAACAGTAGCCTTAGTACCTTTATGATGGAAATTACAAAATATAGAAACATATAGCAAGAGTTTGCAACAAGGCTGGGGATCATAACAGAGCTGATACAGGCTTTTCAAACCAACACAAATTTTATTTCATTCCTTTAGGACTTGTGTGACATTAAATCAAGGAAAGTGCATATCATTCAAATATCCTGCCTATTTATCAAGAGATTTGACGATATCTGGCCAATGCTCATCATCCCCCAGGAGCCAGAATCCCTGAGGACAATTCTCTCTGCAGTCAATTGCCCCTTAGAAAATTACCCCCACATAATAATTTGGCTGACATATGGAAAAAAAATCAAGTAAAAAAAATGACGAAAAAATAGGATTGACGAATATTCCAAGGATACTCGAAAATAAAGGTGGAATACACGATGTAAAAAATTCGAATGTATTTATATTAATATTGTTATATCTTTTGATTTTTTTCTGTTGGTCAAGGCTTAGGTTGAGTTGTCATAGCAGGATAATATGAATCTTAAAGAAAGTAATTTCCAAGCTTATTTGAAATAAGCTTACATTATTTTTTTGAGATGACTAGGGCACGTTCTGCGGATGAAGGATGACATTGCCCAAGATTGTCCTTTTCGGCCAACCGTCTAAGGCTAAACTAAAAGTAGGTTCTCCTCGGTTGAGGTGGGAGGATGTTGCAAGAAAATATTTAAGGGAAACAAGAACTTCCTGGAAGTGTGTAAAGACCGAGGCTTCGAATAGACTAGGCTGGAAGTGGTGCGTGCGTAGCTGTGTTTGTCTCAGGACAAAGTTCATTCAACGTCTTGATGTAAATTCTAAAAATACATCTAAAAATACATGATCTTCTGTCAGCTATCTTTGTCTACAAATACTCTAAAATTGCCACTAATTGTATATTTCGAAAATATTTTATTTATCCTCTAGCTTATCCTGCTATGATAATTCAATTCCCAGAAACACGAAAAAAAACGAATTAAATAAAAGTAATATAAAAAAATAAATCTACAGAATATCCTACATAATATATCCTACACAAGTAGAATATTCGTAGAATATTTTTTTACAAGCAGAATATATAATTAGAATATTTTCCCCTTGGCTACTCAATTTTACATATGTAGGGAATTTATCAGGGGTAAAATGTATGATGGAAAATTGTCCATCCAGGAATTTTTCAGGAGAAAATTGCGTGAGGGGGAGGAAGATTTCCTGACAAGGAATTACCTGTTTAGTATATTTTCCTGTAAACTCTCCCAAACAAACCTACCCTAAAAAACTTAAATGTCTGGGTGGTTATTTTTCAAACCATTACATGAACTTTTCTTTTTCATACCTAACCACAAAATTTCTGTATCAACCCCTCCCTCCAAAGTAACATTACTGGAACGTTCCTGGTTTGTGAATGCTCACAGCTTCTATACACCATATTAGTGGTATATTATATATTATAGAACCAGGACTTTTCTATAATTAGAAACAACTAAAAACTTAAATGTCTGGGTGGTTCTTCATCTTATAAAACATGTTGTTTTTTTTATAGATAACCCCCAAATTCTTTATTTACACCCCCACCCCAAGAAATAAAAACAAAACACGTGTACGCTTCTGGAGCGTGAGTGCTCGCAGCTTGCAAACGGCATGTTAGTAGGATATTAGGTACTGGTGCTTTGTGTGGACACTGCTATATAATAACGAGAGACGAAACCCGCCAGACTGGTTATTTTCAAGAGACCGCTATTAAGAAAGGGAATGCAAAGCGTGGTTTCATTGCGTCTACGATATTTAAACTGTTGTTTTTTGGGGTTTAGGGGGGGGGAGGTACCTAGGTTAGGTTACGTATTTATTCCCCCCACTAATGTGCAAATATATAGCTCAAATTTGTTTATAAAGTGTTATATATTCATTCTGTTTTATTTTATTTATTAGCATTAATCAAACTTGACTTTTTAGAAATGTTTCACATAATGCACCAGTACCGAATATTCATTATTATAGAACCGAAACTTTTCTGTAATTTAAACCAACTTTTCGGATCAAAATTCAATGTAAATAAATCGTGTCTCGTATCAATAATTAGTCACAGAAAAAAGGCTGTATTTTGTCAGCTAAATGCCTGAAATAACCGGAAATTTAGACGGGATGCAAGAAGATTTCAAACATGTTAATACAAATGGCATTAGACCAGAATTATTTCGTCACAGAGAAAAAAGAGTCTGACAGACTGTAGGCTGTCAATCAATTGATTACGACGCAACAAATCTAAGAATATTGGGGCGTCTTCCCTTGCATAATGAGGGATGAATAGAGGATTTTAAGTTAGGAACGGGTAGCAGAGAATTATGGGAGTATCGGAAGAAATCAGATTATTAGAACATCATCCAAAATAAATTGTTTGTACTTGTTAAGAATCCAGAAACATGCAAGAAGTGAAGTTTCGTTGATGCTAATGAAACAAAACAAAATAGGATGAAAAAAATATAATAGTTTAGAAACAAATTTGGGCTATATATTATGCATATTAGGGGAGGGGGGATAAAGCATAGCATATATTAAATACATAACGTAACCTAACCTAGTGCCTTTTTTTGCCCCTTCAACCCCAAAAACTAAAAAAAAAAAAAACTTTAAATCTTTGTCACGGAGTGAGCAACACCTCACAAGCAGCGGAAACCTGTTTTTCATGTAGCGTCTCAGTCTTTCTCGATGCAGTCATTCTCGCGTGTTTCTGGATTCTTAACAAGTACCAAATTGTTTTTAATCAAGTAGATAGTGACGATTCATAGAATTTATCAAACAGTTGGTGGTAACAAACTGTAAGTAAGGAGCGATGCTGCTCAACAGGGACCAAAACTCTACAATTGGGATTTCGATATCAGTAGAAGCATCAAAGTAATTGGTTTAGCATGCTTATTCCAAATATATAAGATTAATTAAGTTTAGTGTCATCCATTAGAAGCTACGGGCCTGAAAATATTTTCCTGATTTTTTTTTTTAGGGAGAAATACCCCATAAACGTAACTGAATCCTAATGAAAATCCTACTACCAGATTCAGTGCATCTGAAATCCCTATTCTAAAAGTTTCAAACTCCCATGCCAAAATCGTGGAATTTTCCATTTTTTTGCCAGAAGAAAGATCATGAATGCTTGTATATTTGTTTGTTTTTTCTTTACTTTTTTTGTTTTTTTTTTCCCAGGATGATCGGATCGAGCCAATAGTCCTAGAATATCAAAAAAGGACTCATTGGATTGGAAAATGAAATTTCTAGTGCCCTTTTTAAGTAATCAAAAGGATTGGTTGGCACTAGGTCCCCTCCTATCCTCTTTTTTTCTTCAAAGTCGTCTGGGATCAAAATTTTGAGATAGCAATTTCGTTCAGCATTATTAAAAAGTCCTTTTACTATGGCTTTGGGAATAATATGAATCCCCACATTTAAAACATTGGAAAGCCTGAGGTACGAATCTTCGACTAGTAGCCATATTTATGGTCCGAGATTTATTCCTGGACCCACTATTGTTAATCTCTCTTCTAGGACACTTGAACCAAAGGAAATCAAAATCTTGAAAAAGGTCCAAAACTCTCGTTTCAACCGAAACAAGTACTTTGGAATCCTCTTTGTACGAATGCTATAGGCTGCATCTGTTTCTAACCCAGATGACAGTGGCGAATCCAGATGGGGGCAAGGGGGCGCCCCCCTAATGTAGTCTAAAGCAGTGTAATTTACTTAATTAACTCAAGTTTGCGTTAATTAGACTTGCTCCTAATGCAAGTTTATCGGATCAACCTATTTTGCGCCCCCCCCTAATTTCTTTTATCAGATCAACTTATTTTGCCCCACCCCCTAAAAAAAATCCTGGATCCGCCCCTGCCAGATGAAGTGAGGTTTTGCCTTCACCCTTTAGAGCAGCCAAAAACAGACATAATAGAAAACAGGGAAATCTAAGAATATTAGCAACAATGATAGAAATCCAAATATGTGATAGAGCTACTCCTCTCCATGCGCAACATAATTGATGGAACAGTATTCTTTCAGTTATTCATTTGAATGGTTTATTTAGATCCAAATTTTTATTCATTCTTTTTTTTGCAATATATTTTCTTCATTCTTTTTCAGCTGGTCAGTGACGTCAATTCACATAATTGTAGGGGGAGGATGTTACGGATATATATTTAAATCCAAGAGAAGGGTAAATTTGTCAGTTTATAATATTTTAAATGAAAATTCAAAAAAAGATATTTTTCGATTAAAAATAAAAGTGCGGGCGCGGATAAAATAATCTTTTGTCTCTTTGATGGCTTCTGTTTTAAGTCTTATGTATAGATTGTCATTATTGATTGTTTTCAGTTTTACTCAGCAATTTTTCCCTACTTTTTCTGGTCAGTCCTGTAGTACTGTTACGAACAGTCCTACTTTTTCTGGTTTTGACACCAGAAAATGCTGACAACCTAAAAATATTATCTAATCTTCGCAAACACCCGTCTATTATAATAACTAAAGCAGATAAAAAACAATTAACTTTTTGTTATGGATACGATAGATTATGAGAAAAAAAAATTATTTACACTTAAATGACAAAACTAAATTTACAAAAATAACTCACGATCATACTGATGAGATTGCTAATAAAAATATAAATGAATTAAAGAACTTAAAACAGAATGGTAAAATCACCCCACAATTATACAATAAATTTTCTAGTCCAAAATTATACGGTTTACCAAAATTACATAAGCAAGGTGTTCCCATAAGGCCTATCACATCATGCGCCAAAGCCCCCGTTTACAATCATAGGCAGCGCAATAGGGCTGCTTAAGCAAAGAACGATGTTGGCACAATGTATTTTTTTTTCTCCATACCTGGGCACTTCGTATCGAAGGAGTTGTCGTAGAAACTTCAAAAAGGGCTCATTCGATTGGAAATTGGAGTGGCTAGCGCCCTTTTTGATAGTCGAAAGTGATTGGAGGGTAACTATGCCCCCCCCCCCCGCCCACCATTCCCCCAAACACATCCAATCAAAATTTTAAGATAACCATTTTGTTCAGCGTAGTTGATTTCCAGAGGGAAAATATGTTTTGAGGAGGACAATCCCCCACAACCCTTGAGGTAAGGGTTTTAAGTTATGCCCTGGGAGCATATAAGATTTTTATAGAAGGCGTTGTCGTAGAAACTTAAAAAAAGGCTCATTCGATTGGATATTCAAAGGGCTAGTATCCTTTTTAATAGTCGAAAGTGATTGGAGGGCAACTAGCCCCTTGAGGAGGACACTCCCCCACAACCCTCGGGGTAAGGGTTTTAAGTTATGCCCTGAGGGCATATAAGAACGATGTTGGCACAATGTATTATTTTATATTTTTTTTCCTTTAGAGCAGGGCACTTTTTATCGAAGAAGTTGTCCCAGAAACTTCGAAAAGGGCTCATTCAATTGGAAATTGGAATGACTTGTGCCTTTTTTAATAGTCGAAAGTGATTGAAAGGCAACTAACACCCTTTTCACGCCGACTATTTTTCCAAACACTTCCAATCAAATTTTTAGATAGCCGGTTTGTTCAGTGTAGGTGATTTCCAGATAGAAAATATGGTTTTGAGGGGGACACTCCCCCACAACCTTTAGGGCAAGGGTTGTAAGTTTTGCCCTGGGGAAATATAAGGTTTTTATAGAAGTCATTGTCGTAGAAACTTCAAAAAAGGCTCATTCGATTGGAAATTCAAATGGCTAGTGCCCTTTTTGATAGTCGAAAATAATTGGAGGGCAACTAGCCCCCTCCCCCGTCCCACGCCCATCAATCCCCCAAACACATCCAATCAAAATTTTGAGATAGCCATTTTGTTCAGCGCAGTTGATTTCCCGATAGAAAATTTTTTTTGAGGAGGACACTCCCCCACAACCCTCAGGACAAGGGTTTTAAGTTATGCCCTGAGGGCATATAAGAAGGATGCTGGCACAATGTATTACTTATTATGTTTTCCTTTAGAGCAGGGCACTTCGTATCGAAAAAGTTGTCGTAGAAACTTCGAAAAGGGCTCAATCAATTGGAAATTGGAGTGGCTTGTGCCCTTTTTAATAGTCGAAAGTGATTGGAAGGCAATTAACACCCCTTCCACGCTCACCATTTCCCGAAGCACATCCAATCAAAATTTCGATGTAGCCATTTTGTTCAGCGTAGTTGATTTCCAGATAGAAATTACGTTTTTGAGAAGGACACTCCACCTAAGCCTTAGCCTTCAGGGCAAGGGATGTAAGTTATGCCCTGCGGGCATATAAGGTTTTTATAGAAGGCGTTGTCATAGAAACTTCAAAAAAGGCTCGTTCGAATGGAAATTGAAAGGGCTAGTGCGTTTTTATAGTCGAAACTGATTTGAAGGCAACTAACCCCCCTCTCACACCCACCTTTCCCTGAAACATATCCAATAAAAATTTTGAGATAGCCATTTTATTCAACGTAGTTTAAAGTTCTGTAAATAAGGTCTTTGGGGATGACAAACCCCTCACAGCCCTCAAGGCTAGGGTTGTAAGTTATACCATGGGGGCATATAATGTTTTTATAAAACGCACTGTCTTAGAAACTTCAAAAATGGGTCGTTCGATTGGAAACTGAAATGGATAGTGCGCTTTTTAATACTCGAAAATAATTGGAAGGCTACTAACACCCCTACAACGCCCACCATTTCCCCAAACACATCATATCAAAATTTTGAGACAGCCGTTTTGTTCAACGTAGTTAATTTCCAGAAAGAAATTATGTTTTTGAGGAGGACACTCCCCTCAGCCCTCTCGGCAAGGGTTGTAAGTTATGCCCTGGGGGCCTATAAGGTTTTTATAGAAAGTGTTGTCGTAGAAACTTCAAAAAAGGCTCATTCGATTGGAAATTCAAATGGCTAGTGCCCTTTTTAATAGTCGAAAGTGATCGGAGGGCAAGTAACCTACCTCTCAAGCCCACCTTTTCCCCAAACACATCCAATCAAAATTTTAAGATGGCCATTTTGTTCAACGGAGTTGAAACTTCTGGAAAGTAGGTCTTTCAGGAAGACAACCCTCCCCCCCCAAAGCCCTAAGGGCAAGGGTTGTAAGTTAAGTCCTGTGGGCATGTAAGGTTTTTTTAGAACGCGTTGTCGTAGAAACTTCAAAAAGGGCTCGAAATTGAAATGGCTAGCACCATTTTTAATAGTCGAAAATGATTGAAAAACAACTAACACCCCTTCCACGCCCACCATCTCCCCAAACTCATCCAATCAAAATTTTTTGGTAGTATATGTGTTCTACACAGTTTAAGTTCAGGACAGCGTTCCTTTAAGCAGGACACTCCCCCCACATTCTTCCGGACAAGGGTTATAAGTTATTCCCCGTGGGGATACCAGTTTTTATTGAAATCTTTGTCGTAGAAACTTGAAAAAGAGCTCATTTGATTGGAAATTAAAAGGTCTAGAGCCTTTTTTAATAATCGAAAGTGATTTGAGGGCAACTAACCCCCCTCTCACGCCAACCTTTCCCCAAACACATCTAATCAAAATTTTTAGATAGCAATTTTGTTCAGCGTAGTTGCATTCCAGATAAAAATATTTTTTTGAGGAGGACACTCCCCCACAGCCCTCAGGGCAAGGGTTATAAGTTATGCCCTGGGCGCATATAAGATTTTTTTTATAGAAAGCGGTGTCGTAGAAACTTCAAAAAAGCTAATTCGATTGTAAGTTCAAAGGGCTAGTGCCCTTTTTTAATAGTCCAAAGTGATTGGAGGGCAACTAACCCCCCTCTCGCGCCCACCTTTTCCCCAAACAAATTCAGTCAAAATTTTAAGATAGCCATTTTAGTAGGATGCCTCGTCTGGATTTGCGTACGCCCCAAGGAATTCCCATACTATTTGCGTACGCCACGTTCCTTAGTACCTAGCCATGTTATTTGCGTACGCCCCTAGGAATCTCCATGTTATTTGCCGAGACAATGGATTTGCTTGCCTTATGTTCCTTGGTGTCTTTCCAGAGCATTTACTTATGGATCTGGGTGGATTATGTTCCCTCCCATGCTATTTTAAGGGCTTATATTCCCCCCATGCTATTTTAAGGGCTTATGTTCCCTCTCATGTTATTCTAAGGGTTTATATTCCCTT
>NC_142805.1:57000678-57023178 GCF_049724085.1 Artemia sp. Qi Xiang Cuo | reverse complement strand
TGCCATCACCCCACCACTTATGTATTATATGGAACACTTCGAAGAAGTAAAGCTATTCGCTATTACAATTCTTTTCTTGTCATCTACACCCCTCTTAGTATCAACTTTTTCTTATAGTATAATGTTAAAATATTTTAAATTGACAACACTGTCCAAAAATCACTTGTGTATTATACAGTACACAATCAACCCATCTCCCCAAAAATACTTTTCAGCCATTTCTTGTTAAAATTTTTATTTCTAAACTATTTTAATTTGACTAAACATCGAAGTATTTGCAAATGCTAAACCGCTTTCTTTTTTTTTCTCCACCTTAATAGGATCAAATTCGCAAATCCTATCTACCGACACATTCATATCAAACTATTTTTGGCTAAAGGCAATTGTCCAGAACAAATCAGAGATCGCTCTTGATAGCACATACTTCAAAAATGGAACTGCGGATAACACATGGGTGATTGACAGCTTTCCCTAAAAAACCAGTCCTAAATACGCAATTTGACAATCTCTATTTTTCGATTAATTATGACCATACTCTCAAAACATGTTTGACCATTATTCCTAAATACACAATTTGACAATCTCTAGTTTTCAATTTAAAAAAAAATAAAAAAATGTGCACGTGAAGCTGAAGTGTAATTCTAATGTGTAATTGATAACCAGTCTAGTTGAAAAACTTGGAGTTGAAACAAACTTGTGTGGGGAGTCCCCGTTCATACTGCTATCTTTTTTGTAATGTTTAGAAACCGGAGGGGAATCCCCGCTCGTTTGGAATGGTACTAACGGGGCATAAGCAAATAGAACGTAGTTTCATAACGTGTTTAATCACGTGTAGAGGTCCCATAGAATAACAATGGAAGGGACATAGCGCCATAGAATAGCATGGGAGGGAACATAGAATAGCAGGGAAGGGAATATAAACCCTTAGAATAACATGGGAGGGAACATAAGCCCTTAAAATAGTATGGGGGGGAATATAAGCCCTTAAAATAGCATGGGAGGGAACATAATCCACCAAAATCCATAAGTACATGCTCTGGAAAGACACCAAGGAACATAAGGCAAGCAAATCCATTGTCTCGGCAAATAACATGGAGATTCCTAGGGGCGTATGCAAATAACATGGCTAGGTACTAAGGAACGTGGCGTACGCAAATAGTATGGGAATTCCTTGGGGCGTACGCAAATCCAGACGATGCATCCTACTCATTTTGTTCAACGTAGTTGAAAGTTCTGGAAATTACGTCTTTGAGGATGACAAACCCCTTACAGCCCTCAGGTCAAGGGTTGTAAGTTATGCCCATGGGGAATATAAGGTTTTTATAGAACGCATTGTCGCAGAAACTTCAAAAATGGCTCATTCGATTGAAAATTGAAATGACTAGTGCCCTTTTTAATAGTCGAAATTGATTAGAAGGCAACAAACACCCCTTCCACGCCAATCATTTCCCCAAAAACATCCTACCAAAACTTTAAGATAGCCATTTTGTTCCACGCAGTTTAAAGTTCAGGAAAATATACCTTTGATTAGAACACTCCCCCCACAGTCTTGAGGGCAAGGGTTATAAGTTATTCCCTGGGGGTATATAAGTTTTTGTTGAAATCCTTGTCGTGGAAACTTGAAAAAGGGCTCATTCGATTGGAAATTCAAAGGGCTAGTGCCCTTTTTAATAGTCTCGAAAGTGATTTGAGGGCAACTAACCCCCCTCTCAGGCCCACCTTTTCCCCAAACACATCCTATCAAATTTTTAAACAGCCATTTTATTAAACGTAGTTGAAAGTTTTGGAAGTTAAGTCTTTAAGGACAAACCCTCCACCCCCACAGCCCTCAGGGAAAGGGTCGTAAGTTATGCCCTAGGGGCATATACGGTTATTATAGAAAGCGAAGTCGTAGAAACTTCAAAAATGGTTCATACGTTTGGAAAATCAAAGGGCTAGTGCCCTTTTAACAGTTAAAAGTTATTAGAGAGCAGCTAACCCCCCCTCTCACGCCCACCATTTCACAAAACACATACAATCAAAATTTTGAGATAGCCATTTTGTTCAAAGTAGTTGAAATTTCTGGAAGTTAGGTCTCTTAGGATGATAACCCCATCAGAGCCCCCAGTTCAAGGGTTGTAAGTTATGCCCTGGGTTCATATAAGGTTTATATAGAAAGTTGCTTTAGAAATTTCAAAAAGGGCTCATTTGATTGGAAATTGAAATTGCCATTTTTAATAGTTGAAAGTGATTGGAGAGTAATTAACCCCCCTCTCACGCCCACCCCTTCCCCAAACACATTCAATCAAAGTTTAGAGATAGCCATTTTGTTCAACATAGTTGAAAGTTCTGGAAATTATGTAGTTAAGAACGACAAACTCCCCAGAGCCCCTAGGGCAAAAGTTGTAAGTTATGCCCAGGGGGCATATAAGGTTTTTATAGATAGAGTTGTCGTAAAAACTTCAAAAGGGGCTCATTCAATTGGAAATTGAGAGTGCTAGTGCCCTTTTTAATAGTTGAAAGTGATTGGAGGGTAACTAACCCCTTACTCACACCCACCATTCCCCCGAACACATCCAATCAAAATTTTCAGATAGCAATTTTGTTCAACGTTGCAAAAATTTCTGGAAATTAGGTCTTTGAGGATGGCAACCACCCTCACAGCCTTTAGGGTAAGGGTTGTAATAATAGGAGGGACCCAATAGACGCGGGACGAACACCGTGCTGCCATCTTTAATCAAGTCTAATGCTGACATGATATAATTTATTCATGGTTTATTGATCCACTAACAGCTCAATGACACCGAAGGGAACTAGATTTCTGAGAAATTGATTTGCATAATCGGCGGGGAATTATTGATCAACGAAGGGGAATTAAGAAACAATATGGCTTCTTTGGTCTTTAGGTCTGAGAGATAAATGGTCTTTAGTAACACAGATAAATTAATATTCTATTTTTAAATATGGCTTCTCTGGTCTTTAGGCTTAGTGATAAATTCGGGAATTAATATTCAATCGAAACCATAATAGTGTAGCTAGGAACACCTTAGAGATGAAGGCAGATTGAATATATTTTACGTGGGAAATGGTTTCCTGGGAATTTCAAATGTGACAGCGCAGGGATGTCGAAACAAAGGAACCCGCAGAAATTACTTTTAAGGGATTATTTGGGCGAAATCGTTTGAGACGTTTTAGAAGAAGATTTGGACAAAACAGTTTGAAATATTTTAGATGATGATTTGGGCCATTCTCGACTGTGGTCGTTATAATACACAAGTTCCATTTGAACAGTGTTGTGAGGTCCCCTACCCCAACCCAAAGGGTCCCATCCCCCCGGGCCCCCCAAAGGCTCCCAAAGAGCCCCCTCCCCCGCCCCCCCCCCCCAAAAAAAAACATTTTTTAAATACTTTTTTTGCGCACTTGAGACACAGAAGGGTCCCCCTCACCCTCAGCTTTTTGACTCCCCCCGAATATATTTTTTCAGAACAAATTCTTTTCTTAATGTCCCTCCTAAACCAATTTTACAACTTGAAGTACTCATCCCTTTTATCCACAACTTTACTTTATGGCTTTTTGAATACCCCATCACCTAGCACTATATTCAAAAGGCTTCATTATATCTTTTCAGAACAAGGTTCGAACGTAATGTCCTTCCTAAGTCAATTATACAACTTGATGCACTCATCCTTTTCATCCACAACTTTTCTTTAGGGATTTCTGCATACCCCGTCAGCTAGCAATATATTCAAAATGCTTGCTTATATCTTTTCAGAAGCAGTTATTTACGTAATGTCCCTCCTAAACCAATTTTACAACATGAAGTACTCATCTTCGTCTTAGGCTCACCGTCTTAGGCTCTCCCCTTGTTTCTGGGGCAGATTCATGGAAGATTTGGTTTGCATTTGGAAACATGGTTTAGATACCTTATATTTTTTTTCCATAAGCATTTCAATAGTTTTGATAAAAGTAATAAATTTACGTTGGAATTTGAAGAGAATGACAAACCACCTTTGCTTGATATCTTATTAATTAAAATCGATTTCCATTTACTGTTCTCAATATTTAGAAAGCCTACGCACAATGATAGATATCTGAATTTTCATTCGTGCCACCCTGTTTCAGTTAAACAAGTGGTTGTGATTTCACTGGTGGATAGAGCTTTCAGAATTTGTTCCCAGGAGTTTCTGGATTCTGAATTGTTATATTTGAAGGATATTTTATTTTCTTGTAATAGTTACTCTATTCAATTCATTGATATAATAATAGAAAACAAACACATTAAATATATTAATAGGATTATTGAAGGTTCACAGTCTTCATATTTAAATATGTCATAAAGTTTTGTTTCTTTGCCTAACATACCTGTCTTGGGGGAGATGCTAAAACAAATTTTGGGTAAACATGACATTGATGCCTGTTTTCAATCGGTGAGACTAATAGGTAGTTTTCTTTAATTCCAGGAAGAATTTTACCCGGGGAAATTTAGTCAGTGGGGTGCATAAAATTACTTGGTCTTGTGGGAAGTTTTATATTGGAAGAACTCACGAACCATTATAGGCAGCGCAATGGCGCTGCCTATGTAAAAACCGGTGTTGGCACATTGTATTATTTTTTTTTTTTTTTTTTTTTGTTTAAGACCAGAGACACTTCGTATCGAAGGAGTTGCAGTAGAAACTTCGAAAAAAGCTCATTCCTTTGGAAGTTGGAAGGGTTTGTATCCTTTTTAATAGCCAACAGTAATTGCAAGGCAACGAACACCCCTTCCACGCCCATTATTTTCCCAAACACATCCAATCAAAATTTTGAGATACCTATTTTTTTCAACGTTGTTTAAATATCTGGAAATTATGTCTTTGAGGAAGACATTCCCCCCACACCGCTCAGGGCAAGGGTTATAAGTTATACCCTGGGGGCGTATAAGGTTTTTAAAGAAAGCGTTGTGAAATTTCAGAAAGGTCTCATTCGATTGGAATTTCAGAGGGCGCGTGCACATTTTAATAGTGAAAAGTGATTAGAGGGCCACTAACCCCCCACTCACACCCACCATTTCACCAAACACATCCAATCAAAATTTTGAGATAGCCATTTTTTTCAACGTAGTTGGAAGTTCTGGAAACTAGGTATTTGAAGGTGACGGCCCCCCAAAGCCCTCAGGGCAAGGGTTGTAAGTCGTGCCCTGGGGTTCATATAGGGTTCTTTTAGAAAGTATTGTCGAAGAAAACTTCAAAAAGAGCTCCTTTGATTGGAAATTGAAAGGGCTAGTCCCTTTTTAATAGCCGAAATCGATTGGAGAGCAACTATCCACCGTCTCACGCCCACCATTTCTCGAAACACACCCATTTCAAATTCTGAGATAGCCATTTTGTTTTACGTAGTTGAAAGTTCTGGAAATTATGTCTGAAGATGATGAACCCCCACAACCCTCAGGGCAAGGGTTGTAAGTTATGCCCTGGGGGCATATAAGGTTTTTATAGAAAGCGTTGTCGAAGAAACCTTCAAAAAGGACTCCTTATATTGGAAATTGAAAGGGCTAGTGCACTTTTTATAGTCGAAAATGATTGGAGAGCATCTATCCACCGTCTCACGCCCACCATTTCCCGAAACACACCCAATTCAAATTCTGAGATGGACATTTTGTTTTACGTAGTTGAGAATTCTGGAAATTATATCTGAATAAGACGAACCCCCACACCCCTCAGGGCAAGGGTTGTAAATTATGCCCTGAGCGTAAATAAGGTTTTTTATATATAGCATTGTCTGAAAAACTTAAATAACAGCTCATTCAATTTGAAATTGAATAGGTTAGTGCCCCTTTTAATAGTCCAAAGTAATTGGAAGGCAACTAACCCCACTCTTAATCTATCATTTCCTTAAACACATCAAATTAAAATTTTAAGATAGCCATTTTGATCAACGTAGTTAAAAGTTCTGGAAAATAGGTTCCAAGATAACGAATCCCATACTCATCAGGGCAAGGGTTGTAAGTTATGCCCTGGGGGTATATAAGGTTTTTATAGATAGCTTTGTAGTAGAAACTTCAAAAAGGGCTGATTCAATTGGAAATTTAAAGGGCTAGTGCCTTTTTTAGCAGTAAAAAGTGATTGGAGGCCAACTAACCCCCTGTCACTCACAATTTGCCCCAACACATCCAATCAAAATTTTGAGATAGTCATTTTGTTCAACGTAGTTTAAAGTTCTGGAAATTAGGTCTCTGAGGATGACAACCCCTCCCTTCCAACAACCTTCAGGGTAAAGGTTGTACGTTTTGCTCTTGGGTAATATAAGGTTTTTTTATAGAAAATGTCAGAGAAATATCTAAAAGGGCTCGTTCGATTGGGAATTGAAAAGGTTATTGCCCTTTTGAATAGTCGAAAGTTATTTAAGGGTAACTAACCTTTCTCTCCCGCTCCCCATTTCCCTAAACACATCCAATGAAAATTTTGAGATAGCCATTTAGTTAAACGTAGTTGAAGGTTCTGGAAATTATGTCTTTGAGGATGACAAACCCCCCACACCCCTCAGGACAAGTTTTTTTAAGTTATTCCCTGGGGCCATACAAGGTTTTTATAGATAGTATTTTCTTAGAAACTTCAAAAAGGGCTTACTCAATTGGAAATTGAAAGGGTTAGTGCCCTTAATAAAAATTCGAAAGTGATTGGAAGGCAAATAACCCCCCTCTTACGCCCACCATTTCTCCAAACACATCCAATCAAAACTTTGAGATAGCCATTTTTTTAACGTAGTTGAAAGTTCTGGCAATTAAATCTTTGAGGGTGAAAACCCCCCAACAAACCTCAGGGTAAGGGTTGTAAGTTATGCCTTTGGTGCATATAACGTTTTTATAGGAAGCATCGTTGCAGAAGCTTCAAAAAGGGCTCATTCGATTGAAAATTGAAAGGGCTAGTGCTCATTTTAATAGTCAAAAGCGATTGAAGGGTAACTAGCCCCCCTCACATGCCCACCATTTCCCCACACAACTCCAAGCCAAATTTTGAGATAACCATTTTGTTCAACGTAGTTTAAAGTTTTGGAAATTATGTCTTTGAGGATGACACCCCCCTCCCTATAAAACCCATAGGGCAAGGGTTTCAAGCTATGCCTTGGAGGCATATAAGATTCTTCTAGAAAGTGTTGTCGTAGAAATTTCAAAAAGGGCTCATTGGAATGTAAATTGAAAGGGTTAGTGCCCTTTTTAATAGTCGAAAGTGATTAGAGGGCGAATGCCCCCCCACACCCATCATTTCCCCAAAAACTTCCAATCAACATTTTGATTTAGCTATTTTGTTAAAAATAGTTGAAGGGTCTTGAAATTATGTCTTTGAGTTTGACAACCCCCCCCCCAACCCTCAGGATTAAGGTTCTAAGTTATGCCATGGGGGCATATAAGGTTTTTATAGAACGTGTTGTCGTATAAAATTCAAAAAGGACTTATTCGATTGTAAATTGAGAGTGCTTTTGCCTTTTTTAATGGTTGAAAGTATATGGAGGGAGAATCACCACCCCCCCCCCACCCACGTCCGTTATTTTCCCAAACATTTCCGATCTACATTTTGATATCGTCATTTTGTTCAACGTAGTTGAAAGGTCTAAAAATTATGTCTTTGAGGATAACAACCCTCCCCCTATAGTCCTCAGGACAAGGGTCGTAAGTTATGCCCTTGGGGCATATATGGTTTTTATAGAAAGTTTTGTCGTAGAAGCTTCAAAAAGAGCTCGTTTGACTGGAAATTGAGAGGAGTAGTGCCTCTCTTATTAGTCCAAAGTGATCAGAGGGCAAATCCCTCCCCAAGACCATCATTTCAGCAAACAATTTCAATCTAAATTTTGAGATAGCCATTTTGTTCAACGTATTTGAAAGGTCGAGAAATTGTGTCTTTGAGGATAAAAAATCCCCTCAGCCCTCAGGGCAAGGGTTGTAAGTTATGTGTTGGGGGCATATAAGGTTCTTATAGAAAGCATGGTCATATAAACTTCGGAGGGGGCTCATTGGATTGTTAATCATACCACCTAGTTCCCTTTTTAAGAGTTAGTGATCGGGAGGCAGCTACCCCCCCCCCCACACGCACACATTCGCAAGTGTAGTATTGTCTCAGAATGCATCTAATAGAAAATTTGAGATAGCCATTCTATTCAGTTGAATCAAACCCCAGAGATTAGAGGCAAGGGTTGTAAGTTATACCCAGGGGGAATTTAAGGTTTTTACGGAAGGGAAGGCTGTTTAACTTTAGAAGATGCTCAGTCTTTCTCATGGAAAAAGACTATGTCAATATAAAACGACCATAAATTAATTATAAAAACTTTTTCCACGAATAAGTTTTTTCAAAAAAAGTAAAGAACTCCATTAAACCAAAAATGAAGAATAATAGAATCAAATAATCTACCAAGAATACAACTACCACAAATCAGTATCAATAAATAAATGAAACCCAAAACAAACAGAAATTAAAATAAGCAACAGCGTCAAAATCTAAACTAGCAGAAATTATTATGAGTAGGGTTCTACAACCCTATGATTTCTAAAAGCCAGAACTGTACTTTTTACTTTACTGAAGAAAATTCATTAAAATGTTTTCCCTTTTATAAATTTAAGAAATCAAAAATTAATTAAGATTTTAAGGAATGATTATCAGCATAGGTAAATTAAGCTGACAATGCAGATTTTTTTTTAGTGAATTCATTTGAATATTTTTAAGTAAAGTCCAAAGCTATATTCTGTCTTTTAGAAAGCATATGGTTTTAGACTCCTACTCATATTAATTTCTGCTCGTTTTGAGTTTATTAAGAGGATTATTTTGCAACAGAACAATTAATTTAATTTCAAATTTTACACTTTTCCTCAGATTTTTTGGTGTTTTCATCGAAGTAACTCTATTAGCTTCTTTTCCCAACGTGGATCAGTTGCAACAATTGTATCTATTAGTATTGGTAGTGATTTCATTTGTTTTTTGCTTATTTTAATTTAATTTTTTTATCTTTGTTTCTCTTGTGCTGAGGACGACTAGTTTGCATATAGGCGAGATATCTGCGTTGATTTAGTCTTCCATATTTTCTCTCTACTTGCTGCAATCTCGTTTGTTGTCTTTTCATTGATCTTTAACTCTCTTTGTTTTTTTTTGTCATGGTTGGCTAGTTCAGCCTAAGAACTTTCATTCGTCAATTATACGGGGAACAATTAGCCGCTTCTGTCAATTATTATTTTTCTTTCGTTAAAAAACATGCAAATTTGCTAAATCAACAAATTATTAAATCAACAAATTGCAAGATGGACTCAGTGATTCCGAAATATTTTAGATTGAATACCCATTTTGGCATTGAAAATGAATCTAAATTAAAAAACCAATTACGCCTCGTGGCTTTAAATCACTGGACTTCTGGGCAAAACAAAGACGTTTGATGTTGTCCAAAGACTTATTTGGCTCTTTACACACTTTGGTATCTATTCTTACTGAGGTCTGTTCAAAGATATTTGATTATTGAATCTAGTCCTAGTTCTAAAAACGAAATGTACTAAACTTCCAAATTTTGGTTTCCTTTCTCATGACTTTTTAAGTATTGTAATTACTTGCCAAAAACTAGAATCATAATTTGTAACAAGTGAAAATTTTCGTTTTTTGGGCCTTGCTATTGAAATTATATAACTGGTTGCGTTCAAAAAGATTTTGTTTATGAAGGTTTTTGAATTGTTTTAATCCCTTGTCAAAATGTCGAATCATCATTTCTAATAATTGCAAATTTTCTTTTTTGGGCCTTCCTACTGACATTATGTAACTAGCTGCATTCAAACCTGTAAGCTTATTCGCGTAGTGAGTGGATTCTACCTAACAAAAAAACAAACGAATTTTAAAATTTTCAGGTATTTTCTACCTATAATTAAAATATTAAAATTATTGCTCAGGCACCGTAAATATTTTTTCAGTTTTACATAACATCTATACCGATTCTGAATTGAACTTAATAAATTTTCAAATTTTTTTCATGTCTTAAAAAGAAATTGGTTATACTTATAAGAAAGAAAAATTCGTTAATGATGTTTTTCTAACAACGATTTCTACTAAGCTTAATCTTTTGGTTTTCTTTTCTAAGGTTTTTGAATTGCTATAATCCCTTGTTAAAACATATACAAATGTTTTTCAAATTTCCTGTTTTTTTGCTCTTTACGCAATTTAATGTCTTTTCATACTAAGGTCTATTAAAGATAATTTATTATTGCCACAAGTGTGATTTTTAACAATAATTTTTACTAAGCTTAAAATTTTTTGTTTTCTTTTTTAAGGTTTATGATTTGTTGTAATCCCTTGTTCAAATATATAAAAATATGTTTGCAATTACCAGCCGCCATGCCCCGGCACTCGGTGTGCGGCAGACTTTTATATATGGATTCTGATTGTCGCTTGTCCTCTAACCGCTGGAAATTAGCTGTCTTTTTATGCAGCATTCTTTTAAATACATTTCATTATTAGAGCATTTCTGCTAACAACGATTTCTACTAACTTTCAAACTTTGTGTTTTCTTTTTAAGTGTTTTGAATTGTTGTAATCACTTGTTAAGGTATATACAAATATTTTGCAGTTTTTGCTCTTTACGCAATTTAATGACTTTTCATAACACATTTATCGTTTATAACTTTAGCAAAAGGAGCCAGACAATTAGTGGTGCAAAATATATTTGAAACAATCTTCGTAGAAGGATCGTATTTTTCCTCATTGACACTAATTACAAACATTGGGGTATCAGTAGAAGGTGCAGAAATATTTACATGTTTTACGCCTCCTTTAAGATGACCAGAAGCCTTTTCAATGGTTGTAAGAATACCAGACGACTAAACGACGTAACCGGCACACATAACCCCATTGAGTGTTTTTTGGCTCACGTTCTTGAAATACGCTGATTGCATGACCGTTTACGTTTATAAGAAGTTTACCATCAATAGCAGCTACTTTAACTTGAAATTTTTCATGAGTAGACTCATGTCTTAACAAACACGCCATATAAGAGGGATTTATACATGGGTAATTGATAGCCACTATTTGGCAGAAGTGGCTGCTTTTTTCCAAAGTAGCTCGTAACACAAGATGACCAATTCGTCCGAATCCATTTATACCTACATAAGCTATATTAAGATAATTGCCTTCAAACCTATAAGCTTAATAACAAATCGAGTTTATAAGTCAAAAAAATTAGAAATTGAACAAAAAAAAGTTTGGTTCCAGGAAACAATTACAACTTTAAAGTGAGAGATGAAATAAAACTTTCGCTGACTAAATCGAACAAAAAAAAAAAATTAATCTTAAAATTTTCAAGTTTTTTTCTAATTTGAATCAAAAAATCAATATTACTGCTCAGACACCATCAGTATTTTTGTAGCTTACAGAATAACCTTAGTGATTCTGAACTGAAAACTAAAATAAAATAAAAAATTGAATTTCGTTTCTACAGTAATAAAGGCAAAAAGATACGCATTTTAAAAGTTGAGCCAAAAAAAGTATGCTTCCAGGAGACAATTATATTTTTGAAGTGAAATATGAAATAAAACATTCCTTGAATAAATTGAAAAAAAATAAAACTAATTTAAAAATTTTCAGGTATTTTTCTAGATGGAATTAAAAAATCAGTATTATTGCTCAGACACCATAAATATTTTTCAGTTTGGATAATAACATTAGCGATTGTTTACTGATATAATTATAGCTAAAATTATAATATGAAATTTACTTTTATTTAAGTTTTTAAATTAATTTCAAATGGCTGATGATGGTTTCCTAGAAAGTAAGGTTTTACTACAAACTTTTAGTCTAATAACAAACAGGAAAAAGCCTACGGCTTTAATATAATAAGATGAACTTTATCATTTCTGTATGTAAAATATCCTTCTATTTTGAAAAATATTTTGTTTTTAATTACACAATGCACTAGATTGCTGGATTACTAGGTTGCTACCTACCAATGGAACCCTGATTATCACCCTTTCGGAAAAGATTTGGAAACACTTTTAGAAAATATTCTTCCTGATATAATTCTTCGCTTTCACCTTTAATATCTTGATTTGAAATTGGTGAGTACCAAGATCTTTTATTTGCTTACAATCGTCTATATCCACGACTAATCAAAAACGCAAGTGACAGATTCCAATACAAATGTTGAACTAATTAAATTATGAAAGGATAGGATGTTTAAGCACGAGAGTTGATGTAGCAAATAAGGTCAACAACACGACAAGAATAACCGTATTCGTTATCATACCATGAAACTAGCTTCTCGAAGTTGGGGCTAAGCTGGATACCAGCTTTTGCATCGAAGATTGATGAATGATTATCTCCAATGAAGTCAGATGAGACTACGTCCTCTTCTGTGTAACCCAAAATACCTTTCATTGGTCCTTCCACTCCTTCGTTAATTGCTTGTTTAATTTCTTCGTAACTGGCTGCTTTGGCTTGTCGACACGTAAGATCTATATATAGACATTATGAATGGGTACATGGAAAGCCAATCCGGTGAGCTTTCCGTTAAGTTCAATAAATTATTTTCCCTACGGCTAGAAGAACAGGTGATGCTGGAATAATATTTTGAGCAGCTCCTCTTCCATCTCTCCATTGTTTTACAGACGGTACATCAGCGATTTCCCGGGTACCAGTCATAGCATGAATGTTAGTCATAAGACCTTCAACAATACCAAATTTATCGTGAATTACTTTAGCAACAGGAGCAAGACAATTAGTGGTGCAAGATGCATTTGAAACAACCTTCATAGAAAGATCGTACTCTTCATGATTGACACCAATTACAAACATTGGGATACCAGCAGAAGGTGCAGAAATAATGACATGTTTTACACCTCCTTTAAGATGACCAGAGCACCTTGTCAATAGTTGTAAAAATACCATACGACTCAACAACGTAATCGGCACACAGAGAACCCCATGGAGTGTTTCTTAGCTCACGTTCTTGAAATACACTGATAGCTCCCCCTTGAAATTTTCCATGAGTGGAGTCATGTTTTAACAAAAACGCCATATAAGTGAGATTTTTAAATGGGTCATTGATGGCCACTATGTGGCAGAAGTAGCTGCTTTTTTCCAAAGTGGCTCGTAACACAAGACGATCAAATTGTCCAAATCCACTTATACCTACATAAGCGATATTAAGATAATTACTTTCAAACCTGTAATCATAATTGCGTATTGAGTTCACTTTGTCTAACGAAAAAACAAAGTAAGTTTAAAATTTTCAAGTATTTGTCTAGTTTGAATTAAAAATTAAATTTATTGCTCAGGTTTTGTATCGGACATCCCTTCATATGCTTGCTGTCAAAAAGATAAATTAGGCACTGGCGTTGCACCTTAAATCTTTATAATGTAGTCTGTGCAAAGTACAACGTTTCCAAAATTTGGTGTGCTTAATTTTTACTAACTAACAGTCTGTCAACTGTTCGATGTCTTTATATCAGAGTTAGATTTCCATGTTAACTGCTAATTGATATAGCTTTAGTTTTTGGAGCGTTGATGTGTAATCCGAACTTTTCAGCTTTCTTAGCGAGTTTATTCATAATTCCTGAAACTTTTGCTTTTCGGCTTTTATGAGACAAACATCATCGGCAAAATTGACGTCTTGGAGAAGCTTTCTTGCAATTCAGATTTTTGTCCATTTATCTGTCTCAATACGTAGTCTACAACAAGGACGAAGAGGAAAGGTGACAGGACATTGTTTGACACCAGTCATCCCATTGAAGTAGCGCGTGCTGCCATTAGGGCTTTTAATCATTCTGTAGTTGCTTCATTCTATTGAATCTCCTTTCTTGAAGAATTTCACAATAGTTCCAGCACTTAATTCTATTGAGAACTTTTAACTCCCTAATAGCAATGGAGACTTAAAAGTAATATACGAAGTTTTAATTACAATGAATACATCAAAATCGACTTTTTATAGAATTAAAAATTATAGAATTAAAAACTATAGAATTTTATTAATTAACTATAGAATTTTATATATTAAAAACTATAAAAAAACTATAGAAATATAGAATTAAAGTCCTTCCACTGCTTCCTTTTTTTGCTTGGCACCAGCCAAGCTATTTGCATTTATATTGAAGATTGGTGAATGATTATCTCCAATGAAGTCAGATGAGACTACTTCCTCTTCAGAGTAACCTAAAATACCTTTCATTGGTCCTTCCACTGCTTCCTTAATTGCTTGCTTAATTTCTTCTTAACTGGCTGTTTTGGCCAGTAGACACGTCAGATCTACAAAAGAAAGAAAGGAGTCAAAAGTCAAAGTAAAAAAGGATGCTAGAAAATCAGTACGAAAAACAGTCTGATAAATGAAAAAGAATCTAAAACACTAGTGTGCCAAAAACATAAAATTACTCAAAAGTGATACTACAATGTGTAAAATAGCGATTATAAAGCTGACTACGGATAAATGGTCATTAATTTTACGGGTTTGCAAACTTAAGAACTCTCTACTATGTAAACAATCAAGGGAGAATATCAAACCGATCAACCACGAGAATATTCATCAAATTGTATTGTCACTTGAAACAAAAACTTATTTTTAGGAATAAGTTTAGGAGAAGATATTTAATGGAAAGGACTTTTACACGAGGAAATTCCCTCGCGAAAAACGGCTTGCAAGAAAATAGTGGGAATTCCTAATAAGAAAAGCGGAAATCTAACAAAAAAATAGCGGGAATCCCATTTTCAATGACGATCCCTACACCACGAAAGAAGGGGATGCCCCAAAAACACCCCATAATGTAGCTGCCGATTTGACCGCAGAAATTTTAAATACCACAAAAGGGAGAATGTCTGGGCGGCTTTAGTGATGAGAGATAACCAGCAAATTTCCTCAAATGCCCCAAACACCTCTGGAGGCTCAGGAGGATCAAAGTTCTAAGGCATGTTAAACGAGCTAAGTTCAGTAAAGAGAGGCTCATGTGCATACAAGACAATATGACTCACATCAATCTATTATATGAATCAAATCAAGCTGGCATGTGAATACAAATCGAATTCCACTCCAGCACATGTTTAACGCTGGTATTTAAAAATCTGGAGCGGCAAAATCCAACGTTACCAAAAAGCTTACTTCGGATATGTATAAAGTAAACCCTCTACAGCAGCTGCAGCTGACATCTATTTTCAAAGCGTAGCTGAATAGCTCAGTAATAAAAATATATCCAAACGAATTATGTCTGTGCAAAGTACAACGTTTCCAAAATTTGTTGTGCTTAATTTTTACTTACTCTAAACAAAGTTATAAGTAAAATATTTAAGTTATGCTGTGTCAAAGGAGGGAGGGAGTTAGGGGTTTGAATTCCTCTCCATGAGATTTTTGTCTGACTTGTAAAAACGTGAAAAAAAATATATACAGTCAAATTTTAATGTTTTTTTTTAAATTTGTTTCGGTCATTTCGGAAAACTGGAGCGGAAAAAACAAAACGTTAAGAAAAAGCTTACTTGGGAAATATATAAAGTAACTATCAACAACTGTAGCTGCCATCTATTTTCAAATCATTACTGAATAACTGAAGTAAGATAGATATACCCAACAAATTACATCTGTGTTAAGTTTAGTATTTCTAAATTTTGGAGTTTAAATTTTTATTCACTCTAAACAAAGTTATAAGTAAAATCTTTAAATCACGCCACTTCAAAATAAATAGCTCACACTTCACATATGATTGCTCTGACAACAGCATATCCCACATTTAGCTAAAATAAGATCTTTTTCAGCAAAAATTTATTTAATTTAGTCTACAAATGAAACAACTAATGATTTTTTTCTGCAATCATCTGCAATTTCAATATCATACAGCAATACACAGAAGGTCCATTGGGCTAGGCAATTGAATTTTGGCTTCACAAGCATAAAACCATTCGTTTTAATCTTCCCCTTCTAAGTTCAAAACTAATATCAAAAGCATCATCAATATAAGAAGATTTAATATCTACAAATCATTTTTCGAGCCTCAGCGTTGGCTGAAAGCCTCAAAGATGAAGGGTGCTTTAGAAAAATCTTCCAGGGGACTGAACAGTATCCAGAGTATTAAGAATATGTGTTCTGACTATATAAATTTGATCACAGACATTGAGATTTTACATCTTATGTATCAACAAGGTTTTCAATCAGTGTTCAGCGCCACAGGCAAATCTCAAAGCAGCCATATTGCTGAATTAATTTTTAAGTTGAGCTAGTTTTAAGTGTTTTCAAACCAGACATACTATAATAATTTTGAGTACTGCCCTTTCCTGAAATTTAAGAAGAACATTCTACTTTGTTTCATAAAAACATAAAACTTAATTTTCAAAGATATGTTTTTCATTAGAGTTGAACATGTCTAACAAAAAAATAGAAATGTAAGCATTTTTATAACAGTTTTCGTGTGAGTACCAGATCTCTGTTTCCTGCTGTGTACTTTAATTTACAATCCCAGGTCCAAAAGACATGGTTGCAATTTTTTCAATTACTTCAGATAATTAATAAATTATTAAACCTTTTTGTGGATCAGACCATAAATAGCACACAAAAACTGCTTGCGAGTGGGGAAAGAAGCAACAATGACGGATAACAATGACCCTCCCTCTCCGATATCCCAAATTTCTAGAGAGTTCATTTTTAAATCATCAAATAACATTTGCTTTTACTCATTTACCCACGATTCACACACTCACACACAAAATTCATTGTACGTGACTGACCGAGGAAAATATAATAATGGTTACAGAGCATATGGTAACAGGAGTGTTAAGGCTCTTTTGCTTTGATACGTAATTTCTGGCCCTAGGAAACTATACTATTAAAAACGAATTTGACAATTCAAAAACAAACCGTCATAACTCATGAAAATGTGCATTTTAAAATAAATTACAATTGACTATAACCATTACTTGATATTCATTAAAAAAAAACTTTTTACACAAAATAAGTTTTTCAAAGAAAAGTGAAGAACTTCATTAAACCAAACATGAGCAAAAATAAAATCAAATAATCTACCAAGCGTAAAATTACCATAAATCAGCATCAATAAATAAATGAAACCCAAAACGAACAGAAATTACAATAAATAACCGAATCAAACTCAAAACGAGAAAAAATTAACATGAGTAGGGCTATTGTACCCCTTTACTCATTCTCTCATATTTTTTTTTCCAAGGAAAACTAAGCTGTTTAACGTTATTTCGCGTGTTTGTTTGAACCTAGTTAATTATTAAGTAAAACATTTTTTTAAATGTAAAGCTGAGATGGTATCCCATCAAGGTGGTATCCATAGGAGGGGGGGGTTAGGGAGGTATTATATTTAAATAATAGGATCACGAATCTTTTTTTTTAATTTAAAGCAGAGACTGCATCCTATCAAGGTGGTATCCAGAGGGGGGGCGTTGGGAGTTGTATTGGTTAAATTATAACCATTCGAACTTTTTTTTATTGAAATCAGGGATGCCCAAATGTGAATTATTTTATTTAAATTTAAAGCAGAAACGGTATCCTATCAAGGTGGTATCCGGAGGGGGTAGGGAGGTATTATATTTAAATGATAATATCTCGAATTTATGTATTGAAAGCAGGGATACCAAAAAGTTTTTTCTTTTTACATTTAAAGCAGAGATGGTATCCTATCAAGGTCGTATCCAGAGGGGGGGGGACGCAGGGAGTTATCATATTTAAATGATAAAACCATGAATTTTTTTATTGAAAGCAGGGATGCCAAAAAGTTTTTTTTTAATTTAAAGTAAAGACTGTGTCCTATCAACTTAGTATCCATATGGGGGGGGGGGGGGTTAGGGAGGTATTATATTTAAATAATAATTATAAATATGTTCAATGATAATATATTCAAATGATAAACAACATTGATTGCACTGAAGCTTTATACCCATACGCAAGTGCATAAGTACAATTTTAGCTTTGTGGAAGGAACCTACCCAACTAATACTGCTTCAACTGCTACACCAACATAACTATTCCTTTCGCGACTGCTCATACCATGACTTTTCCTCTGAAAAAAAAAAAACATCTTAACCATATCTTCTCCAACAATGACTACTGCTATTTTTATAATCCGTATAACTCCTACCACACGAAAGCTCTTACAGCAGCTTATCAAACCGTTACTACCCCTAGCACGACTACTGACGCCACTGCAGCTAAAGCTAACACTTCTAATCCAAAAACCACAACGAATATTTCTGCCAAGACCGCTCTCAGGGGTTGATCCAGAGGTTAGTTTTGGGGCGTGTCCTCTCCCCTATAAGATATAATGTTTACCAAATACAAGGGGGAGGGGTAAAAACACCAGCGAGGGTTGGTACGTCCAAAGGCATTAATTCTGTATGCATTTCTAAATGTTCTCATACCAAATACTCAAGGCCGTAGCCAGGGGAGGGGGTCTCACGGTTTGAGCCCCCCTTTAATTTTCTGTCCGGCTCGTCAAAACGAAACATAAATGCATATAAACAAATTTTTGATACGTTTTGCAAGTTTTCTTATAATCCCCCTCTTCCAAAAAATATACCCACCCCCCCACACACACAAAGAAAAATCCTAGATACAATCTAACAACTACTAATGCTAAAATACTGTTGCTAAAAGGGTCCATAAAGGGCTTAAAACTTTTTAATTTGCGACGGAAATGTCATAACTAGGTAAGGATGAAATTTTGGTTATGGAGGTAAGTTTGTATCTTGGCTATCTGAATATTTTGTTGAAATATACCTTTATCCACAATATTATTCTTCTTCTAATTGCAAAAGAAATATTCTTGAATTTATATTTATTTACCTGATTGGTCACATCTCCCCATAGATACGACTTAACACCTTAAATTAGGTATGTTTATTCCAAGACCACACTGCCTAATTAAAAAACAGGCAGTTTGGTATTGGAAGGAAAAAAACCTAATTTAAGGTATTACGTCAGAAATAGCGGTCGACGTTAATTATTGATTAGCGTTGCATTAATGTACGTTCTATATAGCTCATATAGCCAAAAGAACGTTCTACGGAGCGGGTTTTTTGCTCTTCCCCGGTGACAGACGCCTTCCCATTGCCAGTGGAGGAGAATTTTGGGACGTCTCTGATCTGGCATATGGAGGATATGTGCAAGGTTTCGTCCCCTCTCAACGGAGGCTATGTCTGGTTGGCATGTGCGAGCACAAATCTCGTATTTGCTCAAATTGTCTCTCCAGCTGATCCTTAGAATCTAGCGAAGACAGTTACTTCTCAAAGGCTTCAACAATTTTCTGCTGTTCCGCGGTCAGCCTTCAGTATTCCATTGGTAACTCAGAACAGACAAAACATTGCTCTGGAACAGTCAGAGTTTCAGCTTTTGCGGGTATACTGCTAATTAAAAAACCGATAGGAGTATCTGAAATACTACGTAGGGTAAGGCTATTCTGGTGAATAATTATTTTTCAGACTCGCCAACGGAAGCTACTGAACGGCCTAAGTATTTGAAGTCTGTCAACTGTTCGATATCTTTATATCTAAGTTAGATTCCCATGTTAACTGCTAATTGATATAGCTGTAGTTTTTGGAGCGTTGATGTGTAATCCGAACTTTTCAGCTTTTTTAGCGAGTTTATTCAGAATTCCTGAAACTTTTGCTTTTCGGCTTTTATGAGACAAACATCATCGGCAAAATCGACGTCTTGGAGAAGCTTTCTTGCAATTCAGATTTTTATCCATTTATCTGTCTCAATATGTAGTCTACAACAAGGACGAAGAGGAAAGGTGACAGGACATAGCCTTGTTTGACACCAGTCATCCCATTGAAGTAGCGCGTGCTGCCATAAGGGCTTTTAATCCTTCTGAAGTTGCTTCATTCTATTGAATCTCCTTTCTTGAAGAATTTCACAATAGTTCCTGCACTCAATTCTTTTGAGAACTTTTCGCTCCCTAATAGCAATGGAGACTTAAAAGTAATATACGAAGTTTTAATTACAATGAATACATCAAAAGAATCGCATTTTTATAGAATTAAAAATATAGAATTAAAAACTTAGAACTCAATTAGTTGAAAGTTGCCTAACAGACATTTCTCCAAAGATTTGAAGAGGCAAAATACCCCCCAAAAAAACACAAATGGTCCAAAGAAGCATAGCGTGAAATTTGGCATATCAGAGAGCTCTTTTCCATAGGTTTGGGTTCTTATCAACAAAATATAAATTCTATATTTTCTCGGAAATTATCACGGATGCGAGTTTTTTTTTTCATTGCTGACAGTACCGAAACAATGGTTCTAGATTATTATGAAAGAGAGAACTCATTGAATCAAAAATTGTGATTTCTTGTGCTTTTTTTCAGAAGCAGCAACGATACTGCCACAGCAAAGGGATGTAACTTGCCCTTTTCTGATGCAATAACTATTGATCAAAGAGGAATAAAAAGCAAGCAACTAAAAATCTGTGAAAACCAATGGATTCAAAATTATCGATAAATAGAGTATTCATCATCCTAGTTACAAAGCAAGCAATACCTTGTGGCGGCACACTCAGTTCTTAAGATGCAGGAAGTTCGTTAAATAGCTAATACAGGCAATTATTTTAAATATTAAATAAACAAGGTAGATTCATTTTCCACAAGATAAAAAATTAAGTGAAGTAATGCGTATTTGTGGATTAGCTGTTTTGGAGGAGGGCAAGTAGAACTTTGTGTGGTTGAGAGAGAGAGCGTACCAAGGGTCTCAGGAATCATTTTTTGAATCCTAAGCTTTCCAGTTCTCATTGAACTTTCAAATAAGGAGAGGAGCTGGGGAGGGGGGGGGGGAGATGTAGAAACTCATATAATCTCCCTCAATTCTCAAGAATAATTTTGGGCAATGAGTACCATATGGAAGTCACAGTGTGATTGCTACGTGTTTGCATGTGATTGCATTGTTTTGTGCATCAATAAATAGTTTTGTATTTTTATGACGCAAAAGGGGAAGAGATAATGGGGTTTACCATGAACAATATCAGGAATTTTTCCTAATATTGGGTGAAACAATACCAGCAGCTTTGTTTCTGCAAAATTTAAATGAAAATAATGTAATTAAAAGAGATCATATAGAGTTCATATTCAAGAGCCATTGATTAAAAAATCTTAATAATAGACTGCAGATAGCAACCCTTGGTAAAAACTAAAGATTTGAATACAATCTAATTACAGATTTTATTAAAAATTATGATATATTAACAGATCTGTTATTTATGGTCATTGTAAAATATTTCAAAGCTTTTATTTTGAAGTTTCCAGTCAATAGCTAAGATGTATCATGTAAATACCTAAAACCAAGATATAAAAAAAGGACATATAATATATAAAAAGTAAATAAGAGAGACCAAAAGAATGTGCACAATCATCGTTTATATTTAAGAGCCTTGAATTAAACAATTTATAAAAACAGACTAAAAACCGATACCTACAGATACTAAAAACTGAAGATATGATTACAATCTAAATACAAATTTTATTACAAATTATAATTTAATAAAAGATACATTATTGATGACGATTGCAGATATTCCATAGCTTTTATTTTGAAGCTCCCAATCAATAGCTAGAGTGTATCATGTCAATACCTACAGCCAAAATTAGTAAACTAAAAAAACGACAATTCTAGAAAAAATGGAGCGATTAAAAATTTAATCAAAATGAAGATTATCCTACAAAATATGAAACTTAAAGCTAAAATACAAAATATAATCCAAATTTTTAGATGGCCGTTGATTTTATCACAGTTTCTTCTTTATAAGCTCATTATTATCGAATAAAAATAATTGAATAGAATGATAAGACTTTCAAAGCTCATAATTGGTAATATTTGAAGCATAATATTGAGTAGCATAGAAAATCATGTCCAACTTCAAACGATGTGAAGCTACTCTGAATAAGCAAGGACCCATCATCCCTTCAACACCTTTTCAAACTATTGTGCTGCTCGTTCTTCAATGATAACTAGGCAGATATGTGTCTGAGTTCAGCAAAACTAAACAATTTCTTGTAACTTCAGTCCCTTTTTAGGCTTTAGCATTAATTTTAGGTCGATACCTATTCCAAGTGGTTAGGCTGCCATTCGAATATTTGTCATTCCAAATATATTTGATTCACAGCAATTTGAAGACTTGAATTTTATTAGGTGGGGAGGTAGGGGCATAGAGGGCTTTCAGTGATTTCTAAGGTCCGAGTGTAATAAGAGGCAACGCTATAGTTTTGCCTATAGTAAAGACTTTAAGGCTTCAATGTTTTTTTTTTTTTTTTTTTTTTTTAGAGCCACCATATGGAAGGGATGGTTGTATAGGCTTCGGAGGGGGCCCACTCGATTAGAAATTGAATTTGCTAGAACCTTTTTTAAGAGTCAAAAGTACAACAGGCCCTCAGCCTCCCACGTCCTCTTTTCCCCGATGCCTCCGATCAAAATTTTGAGATCACAATTTTGTTCAAAATAGTCAAAACATCAAATAACAAAATTTCCGGGGTTGACACGACCTTGCCAAGGCCAAGTGTTGAAGGTTGTGCTCCGGGGGCATATACGGTTAATATAGTAGAGG
>NC_142805.1:56774066-56837816 GCF_049724085.1 Artemia sp. Qi Xiang Cuo | reverse complement strand
TGTCATCTTCATGGTTCGCTGGCTGACAAAATCCTCGTTTTTTCACCCTTTTTGATTTTATTTTGCATTTTGTTTATTTTCTCTCTTCTCTGAGTTTCGTTTAAACAACACCTCTAAACTAAAATTCTAACTAAACTAAAAAATAACTCTAACTAAAACTCTAAGCTAAGACTCAAAACTAAAACTCCAATTTCTAAACTAAAACTATTAACTAAAAATAAACTAAAACTATAACTCTAACTAAAAATCTAAAGTAAAACTGTAAACTAAAACTATAAACTCTAAACTAAAACTCTTAAGTAAACCTAAACTAGAGATCTAAACTAAAGCTCCTAACTAAAACTAAACTAAACTATAACTCTAACAAAAAATCTAAGCTAAGACTCTAAATTCTCAATTAAAACTAAACTAAACTATAAATAGAACTAAAACTCTAATCTAAGACTCTAAACTAAAACTCTAACTAAAACTCTAAGCTAAGACTTTAAACTCTAAACAAAAACTCTTAACTAAAAGTAAACTAAACTATAACTATAACTAAAACTCTAAGCTAAGACTAAACTAAAACTCTAAACTAAAGCTCTTAACTACTATAATTCTAGCTAAAACTGTAAGCTAATACCAGACTGAAACTCTAAACTAAAACTGTTAACTAAAACTAAACTATAACTCTAAACTAAAACTCTTAACTACAACTAAACTAAACTATAACTCTAACTAAAACTCTAAGCTAAGACTCAAAACTAAAACTCCAATATCTAAACTAAAACTATTAACTAAAACTAAACTAAAACTATAACTCTAACTAAAAATCTAAAGTAAAACTGTAAACTAAAACTATAGACTCTAAACTAAAACTCTTAAGTAAAACTAAACTAGAGATCTAAAATAAATATCATAACTAAAACTAAACTAAACTATAACTCTAACAAAAAATCTAAACTAAAACTCTAAATTCTCAACTAAAACTAAACTAAACTATCAATAGAACTAAAACTATAATCTAAGACTCTAAACTTAAACTCTAACTAAAACTCTAAGCTAAGACTTTAAACTCTAAATAAAAATTCTTAACTAAAACTAAACTAAAATATAACTATAACTAAAACTCTAAGCTAAGACTCTAAACTAAAACTCTAAACTAAAGCTCTTAAATACTATAATTATAACTAAAACTTTAAGCTAATACCAGACTGAAACTCTAAACTAAAACTGTTAACTAAAACTAAACTATAAATATAAACTAAAACTCTTAACAAAAATTAAACTAAACTATAACTCAAACTAAAACTCTAAACTCTAAAATAAAACTCTAAAGTCTAAACTATAACTCTTAACTAAAATTAAACTTAACTATAACTCTAACTAAAACTCTAAGCTAAGACTCTAAGCTAAAACTCTAAACTCTAAACTAAAACTAAACTAAAACTCTAAACTAAAACTCTTTACTAAAACTAAAATACAACTGTAAAATAAAACTCTTAACTAATAATAAAATAAAATAAAAGTGTAACTAAAAACTCTAAGCTAAGACTCTAGTCTGAAATTCTAAACAAAAACGTTTAGCTAAAACTAAACTACAAGTCCAAAAACACAACTATAACTAAACTAAACAATAACTCTAACTAAAACTCAAAGTGCTGAGAGTCTAACTTGAAACTCTAGACTCTGAACTACGACTAAACTAAACTATAACTCTAACTAAACCTGTAAGCTAACATCAAACTAAAACTCTAAGCCACGGTGGGGGGCTCTTTAGGGGCCCGGGGGGGGGATGAGGGAACCTTTGGGGGATGCTGGAGGAGGGACCCTGGGGGGCCCTTTGGGGACCCGGGGGGAGGGAGGGGGTCCTTTTGGGGTTGGGGTAGGGGACCTCACAACAATGTTCGAATGGAACTTGGGTATTATAACGACCACAGAGTTTCACCCCAAATCATCTTCTAAAATGTCTCAAACTGTTTCGCCCTAAAAATTCCTAAAATGATGTATTAATTTGTTTCGCCCAAATAATCCCCTTAAAGTAATTTCTGTGCGTTCCTTTGTTTTGGCATTACTGCGGTGTCACATTTGAAAGTCCCAGGAAACCAATTCCCACGTAAATTATATTCAATCTGTCTTGATCAAGTATGAATTTCTGAAAATATATCTAAGGTGTTCCTACTTACACTGTTATGGCTTCAATAGAAAATTAATATTTATCTCTCCGACCTAAAGATCAGAGAAGCCATATTTACAAATAGAATACTAATTTATCTCTCTGACCTAAAGATCAGAGAAGCAATATTAAAAAATGAAATCCCTTTATGTTTCATGTCCCAGTCGATTATGCAAATCAATTTCTCAGAAATTCTCTCCCCTCTTGTCCTAGTCGATTATGGAAATTAATTTCTCAGAAATCTATTCCCCTTTAGTGGATCAATAATACATGAATATATTGTGTACTACTTAGAGTCGAGAGGTTCTACCTACTAACTGAAAAGAAGAAGTGATATTAAAAATTAAAAAGATCCTAAAATATTATTTATAAACAAAAAATGTTATGGCAGTGTTGTTTCTGAATTAAATTTTAATCAAAAACGAACAAAGATTACATAAAAAAAAAACAAGGTTTTCCGAGGGAAGTAAAGAGTTAAGTTGAAACTTAAAACGGACTAAAATTATTACTTCACAGCCTATTAATATATGTTAATATAACTCGTACAAATAAACCAACTAATTATGTTGCCCTACACATGAGTTTAAGCATATTTCCCTTCTCCATTTGATTTTAGCCACCAAGTTAGCTATGCTGTGGAGTCTAGTGAAATATTGATTCTCATAGGCAATAAGATGTTTTATAGATATCTTATTTGGTATAAATACGAAAACGAAAGGAAACATTGAGTTTATAAAAAGGGCGTTAGATATAGCAGCTGAAAAGGTAGCATTACACTCCAAAAATGGGCGTATCCAATATTTCGATAATTTGTTGGAGTAAAGTAGTAGTTATTCTTCCAAAAAAGCAAAATATTCATATAGTTAAAAATGTCCTAAATTTGGAAGGGGGCATTGGCCCCCTACTATCCCCCCCATTCCTCTAGATTTTAAAAAGTACTATTTGTGCAGTTTTTATTGAAACATGGCTTTTTGAAACTTTTATTTAAAAAAAAATTGCCCCCTTCCCGTTAGATTTTAGAAAATACATTTTCGACTTTGTTAGCCTTCTTCCAGTTTTCTACAAACATTTAAGAAAAATTCTGAACTTCCTTAAAAAGAAAAAAGTAGAATCACATCAAGATGCTTTGATTTTTAATGGTATTGGATTAATTGATTTTACCAAATTGAGAAATGCCCTAATTTCAAAATATATCCCCATAAATTTTAATTCCGCTGAAAACAAGTTGCTATTATTGGCAGCTACTTTAAACAGTAAATCTTAACAGAACCTATTCACTGCCGGACATTTTAGATCATAATAACGTGACCATTTAATGGTGCAACTTAATTAAGAACTTTTATTTTATATTCAGCTCTTAGGATTCCTAATTGTCGAGGAACCGTAATAAGGGTCCTATATCTTCTGGTGCCAACGTAAAAAAAAGGTGAATAGCGCTAATAGTGTTAAATTAGGACACTATTCTGTAATTGAAGAACCAAGGGCAGTGAAAGTCAAATCTAATTGTTTTAATTGATTCAGTGTAAACTTACATAACCTTGTATATCTAAGGAAATTAGAAGAAATTCAAGAATTCAACTTTTTAAGGAAAAGTTCTCCATATTTAGTTATACAGTTTTTGCCCCATTGGGCGTATTTTACAGGCCACCCCCAGGCCATTCAGCGTGTCCCCAGGTGGTGATAGGGGAACGCTCTACAGATATGTAGGGTACCTCCATAGGATACACGGACCAAGGGGGACCTTGTCCCTGGGGGTCCATAATAGAATCTGGGGCACCCTTGCCCGGAGTCATAAATACAGGCAGAGGAGGAAGAAGGCCCCTCAAATGTACACTCAAAAGGGTCCACAAAAGTCCCATGAGTTGCAACCCTTCTCCCATTAATGGGTTAAATTGCATGGTGATGCAAAACACCATTGCGGGAGGATCCTCTATAGGAGGACAACTGTGGTAGGGCGTAAGATCCAGATCTATGGACAACGGCCTCTGCAAAGGGCTGCCTCGACCCGTTCGGGGTACCTGCAAGACTGGGGACCTTGCGGTCAATTCTATTCCCACTTGAGGAGTGGCAACCCTCGAGGAACGTATAGCCTAGTAAACGACAGCATTCGCACGGGATCTGACTAATGGACAATTCTTCTGGGCCTGGTATGTTTTGATGGGCGTCTTTGGGCTGAAAAACCTCTCCCTAGCTAATTTATCTATTATGGGTTGCCTCCCCGTAGTAGCATAATATTTGTAGGCATGAATATATAATGAGTTGGAGGTAGTAGACTTGAGTCTGTCTGTGCAGGATTTCGACTCTTGTTGATAGAAGAGCATCGCCAAGTGCTAAAAACCATGTTGTGACCAAGATGGGCCCAGGATTGCAGAAAGCCTCTATTCATGGAGGTCCCAGGGACCTCTTGCTGTCCGGTTCTAAGCCGGCTTAAGCACTTCGGTGTAGACTTGAGAAGATATGTGATCCCCGTCCTGCATTGGTATCCGGGATCATGGCTTTTCCTGAGGCGAAAATAATTTCAATGATTTAAAGAACATGAAAATTGGAACTTGGAATGTTACGACATTAAAAAATGACTATCGTATCGACATTTTGACTGACGAATTCAGACGATTTGAACTGGATTTATCTGGAGTTTCAGAAACTCATATCCCAGGGGTAGGAAGCATGAAATTAGGTGATATAGAATTTGTTTACTCAGGCAGGAAGGATGGGGTACATAGACAGGGAGTAGGGCTCATGATGAATAAGGAAGCTGCTAAGTCTTGTTTAGGCTGGGAAGGTATTAATAATAGAATACTAATTGCTCATTTTATGACTAGAAAGTTCATGGAATCAGTTATAGTAGTATACGCTCCTGTAGAACTGACTGGCGGAGATACTAGTGACTCAGATGAATTTTACTTACAGTTACAGGAGCAAATAGACAAGGTCCCAGGAAGAAATATGATGTTATTACTGGGAAAATTTTAACACCCAGGTTGGTAGAAATAGGGATAGATGGTATTCCAGCCTAGGTAAATTTGGTGTAGGAAAAGAAAACAGTAATGGATACAGACTTTTGCAATTTTGTAGGTATAACAATCTAGTTATAACCAATATGGTGTTTGGTCATAAAATGGCTCATAAGTTAATATTGTACTCAGGTGATGGTAAGACTGCAAATCTTATTGATTATGTTATAGTAAACCGAAGAATGGCAGGATCAATACAAGATACTAGGGTATATAGGAATGCTGTTATTGATGTTAAAAGTAAAGATCACCTTCTAGTAGCGTCAAGGGTTAATTTAAAGCTGAAATATCTCAAGGGTAACTACCTCCAGGGAAGTTATGATGTTGGTAGACTCCAGGATGAGAATTTGAGAGAAACTTTCCAGGAACAGTTGAATACTAAACTTAAGAGTTTAAAATTTGATAGCGTGGAAGATGGTTGGAATAATTTTAGAAAAATAATTTGTGAAGTTGCTGAAGGAGTATTAGGGAAGAAAGCTAGAAATGCAACTAAGAATATTAGTGAAAAAGCTTTATGTTTAATAGAAAGGAGAAAGGACTTGTACAAGAATTATCTGAGTGATAGATCGTATGAAAACAAAAGAAATGTAAAGAAAGTGGAGAAAGCATTAAAATATTAACTATGGAGGTTTGAAGTGGAGGCCAAGGATAAAATTGCCGAGGATCTGGAAGATGCAGCTAGACGGCATAATAGTAAAATATTGTTCTGGCACGTTAACAAATTGAGAGGGAGTAGTCAATCCGGACTTGTCCCAGTTAAAGATAGGAATGGCGTTGCAATTAGCGATAAGGAAAAAACTAAGGCGAGATGGGCCGAACATTTTGAGAACTTGCTTAACAGAGATAGTGTTGCCGGAAAAAATACAGAGGAAAATGAAAAAAGTTTGTGATACCTTGGATGTGAAGGAAGATTGGTTTTGTGAAGAGAAATTAGTAACAGTACTAACAGTATTACAGAATAATAAAGCTCAAGGTGCCGATAGGGTGGTAAATGAGTTTCTTAAATATGGTGAATCTGAGGTTAAAAATAAGTTATTGAAGATTATGAATATGATTTTTGAAAAAGGGGAAGTACCTAACGATTTTAGAAAAACCTTAATTAAACCACTTTATAAAAAAGGTGATAAAAGTGAGTGTGGTAATTATCGAGGCATTTGTCTGGTCTGTGTAGATAGCAAGTTACTTAGTAATATGATACTTTTTTGGCTGAGAGATGCTGTAGACAAAGTTTTAAGAGAAGAACAGTGCGGTTTTAGAAAAGGTAGAGGATGTGTCGACCAAATATTCACTCTTAGGCTAATAATTGAGAAGTGCCTGAGTTTTCAAACACCTTTAGTCCTCAGTTTTATAGATTATGAGCAAGCGTTCGATTCTGCTGATACAAAAGTTTCAGTCACGGTTTTGTTCCTGTACGGTACATCACAGAAATACATTAAAGTAATTGGTGCTATGTGCGAGAATAACACTACTGCGGTTAATGTGGGAAGTGAGGATAGCAGCTGGTTTTTGTATCAACTCAAGAGTTAAGCAGGGTTGTGTTCTATCCCCCTTTTTATGGATTATTTTGATGGATTTTGTTTTAAGGAGCACAGGAAAGGTAATGGGAGACCACAGAATCAAATGGGGAGGAAAAAGTCTCCTGGACTTGGATTATGCTGATGATTTAAGCATCCTAGATGAAAGTGTGAGCAAAATGAATAAGGTTTTAGAGGTTTTGCGTGTTCAGGGTGTTAGAATTGGTTTGAAAATTAATGTTAGGAAGACTAGGTCACTGAGGCTGGGAGTGAGTGAGGATGGGAAGGTGACGTTGGGTAATGAAAAGTTTGATCAGGTGGGCAGCTTCACTTACCTTGGTAGTATCATTAGTAAAGATGGTGGGAGCAGTGAAGATGTTAAAAATAGAATAGCCAAGGCTCAGGGTGTTTTTTCACAGTTAAAAAAAAGTCTGGAAAAATAGGAAGATAAGTCTGCAAACAAAGATTAGAATATTAGAATCTACAGTGATGACAGTGGTCAAATATGGATCTGTAGCAGGGACGCTCCGAAAAGTGCATGAAGATTTGCTAGATGTTTTCCAGAGAAATTGCTTAAGGATTGTTCTGGGTACCCGGCTGACTGACCGTATTTCAAACAATAGGCTTTACGAAAAATGTGGTTCAATACCGCTCTCTAGAGCTATAATGAAAGAAAGGTTGAGGTGGTAAGGGCACGTTGTGCGGATGAAGGATGACAGATTGCCCAAGATTGTTCTTTTCGGCCAACCAACTAGGGCTAAACGGAAAGCAGGTCGTCCCCGTCTGGGGTTGGAGGACGTCATAAAGAAAGATTTAAAGGAAATGGGAACTTCGTGGGCGGGTGTAAAAAGAGAGGCTTTGAATAGATCGGGGTGGAGGAGGAGCGTGCGTAGCTGTGTTGGCCTCAGGCGGCTTGGTGCTGCGGTGAGTTGTTAGTAGTAGTAGTAGTAGTAAAATATTATCAATCACTTTTCGGATAAAGCAACAATCTATTTTACGATTTTCTTTATTTTTTTACGTTTAATTTGGTATCACTTCTGCACAATGGCTCAGTTCAATGACTGGCTCTCGTTTTGGTTCTTAAAAAGACATGTCATTATTAGTTTGTACACTAGTTTGAATTCGGGCCATCTTGATAGTGTTAGGACTATAGACTAGCTATAGAATTTGTATAATAGCTTGGAATTCACTCTTGTATAGAGAGAAATGATCGGATTTCCAGAGTTCATATTACGTTTTATTTGATCTTCATTTCAAGTGATACTAAAGCATATTTCTTACAATTTAAGACTATATATTACCTACTATTGGTATTATAGCTGATGAGAGCAAAATGCTGCTTGATAAATTAATCCAGTATTTCTGTATGCTGTTTAATTACTTCGCGGTTATTAAAAAAATTTAGTTTTACGCTTATGTTTTTAAGATAATTTTAATTGTATACTGAAAGTTACTAATGTCACAACTGGTGTGAGACTATGAAAAACTTTATAGATTCGTTTAGTGTTGTCAGGCTACATACTTAGTTTTGACTCTTAAGCCAATAATCCTGTTTTTTATATTTGACTTTTGTGTTTTCAGTAAAGCCCTAGTTTTGTATAATCATAAAAGCACAGAGAAACATAATTACTTGGTTTATTGTACTAGTTATATTATTATATATTAAATAGGCTGTGAAGTAATAATTTTGCAGTTCAGCAGTTCAATGTGCTAAGATCTTACATCTTTGGAATAAAGCGAATTTAAACAAAATCTGAGGACTTGAATAGTAAGTTTTTGGACATTTTTGCAAACTTCTTCCGTCATTATAATCTGATCAGTGTTCTAAGTACTTGGGTGATATTTTCATCAAAGTTTCCTCTTCAATGCTCTATTTTGTAATGTCATTTAAGATCTTAACAATTAGCTATGGCTAAAAACAGGCGTAATTTTAATACATATTTAACGAATTTAGGAGGAAAATTGTCTGTCCCCAATTGACGCCCCTGCAAAGAAATAGGAATTTGATACATTTTAAAATTCTTCTTATAATAAGCCCATCTTAATCCCATTGAATCAAAATTCAGTGTATATACTACATCAATATTTATCACATACATGAAATTAAGACAAGGCATGTTACTCACATCAGTGTAAGTAATGATTAGAAAAAGCATTAAATACGACATACGAATTGCTTATATATAATATAATTTTTTCTTTTCAATGCAACATGTATATTTACAAAAAAAAATCTGCCCTAAGTAAAAAACATAACTTTGGTAGTGGCGGTGCACTCCCCGCTGGTGGCCACCCCCCTGGGCCGCGAGCCCCCCCTCCCACAAAGGCCGCAAGCCCCAACCCCCCCCAAGATTTTGGGAAAAATTTATTGGACTTTATTCAAACCGAGACTTTCCCTATGGATAACACATTCGGTCCGGTCTGAAGTTAAATAGTGCCCATGGGGGAGGGTAGTCACACCGTCTTGACAAACATAGACCTTGTCGGAAATGGTACTCATGGCAATTTTTTCTACATTTAAAGTAAAGTTCCTGTAGTTGAGTGAACGAATTGCCAGCAATTTGGCTCGTGGAATTGTATTTTGAACAATACAATTCCTATAGATGTCCATGTCGAAATTTTTATCCACATAGCACGTGGGTACTCCTTTGCAACGTTTCTTGATTTACTCGTCGTGTTTCTGTATAAAGTACACCTTCAGACTTACAAACATACTACGGGAAATCATGTCGCTTACCGTTTCTGATTTAAAAAAAAAGCTGATTTGGCGCCCGACGTTTTACTAGCTCTGGGTAAACCCCACACCAATTTGTGTAGTACATCCGTGAGCTGATAATTTCACCGTGCGCCAAATCATCAATTAGATTTGGGGTTTTTACTTTTAGCAGTAGAAAATCTGTGTCCCCGTAGCAGACCTCTACTTGTCCCTTCTCCAGCCACTCTACCCTAGCCACATTGTAGTAGAATTCCAACATGAGCTTTTTAGAGATCTCCAAGATTGCTCTGCCTGCAGCAGTATTTTTATTTAATACAAATCGTCTTTTTTTCTTTTCAAAAGTACCATTTCCGGGCCAATGATTGTGAAGGAAGCGTAATTTGGATCGGCAATAATTCGAGCAAATTGTTTGGGGTCGGTCACGACGTCACAGCGGTTTCTATTGCAAACACTCTTACACATTTTGCCAAAAGCCGAATTCAAAATGAGCTTATAAATTTCTTTTTCGGCTTTCGTTTGTGCTTCAGAACGCTTCTTGACAAAAGTGTCAACAAACGTTTTCAGATAGGGTGTTTGGCTAAACTGGAGCGCTCTATGAACATTTGTGACGTTGAAACCGTTGTTGCACATCCAATTTAAAGTCACATTATGCACAACAATAGTTTTTCTCGGCAGATGGTCAGCAATAAGTTTTTGTTTTGAAGGTGACCAATTCAATCCTTCAACCTCGACTAAATGCCTATTGCGAGGGCTCAAAGAGTCCCTAGTCACAGGTCCATTGATGCACGGGAAAACAAAATTCCTTACCGAATCGTGAAGCTCAACCGGCGTCTCCCCATCAATTTCAAACAAATATCTAAACTGTCCAGTCTCCTCAACGCTGTCAATGGCGGAGACATGCGGAGCTTGAAGATCATTGAGGCAGTTATAGTCATCGCAAGTTGGTGCATAATGGGACATGGTCGAGGGGTAGAGAGAATTCATATCAAGGAAAACTGCATCCGATTTTTTTCCCCGTCTTCCCTCCAGTTGGATCAGTTTCCAAGATACGATCCCTGTGAAAAACGTATCCACCCCTCATTGACATCTCAATAAACAGGTGCTGATCAATACCAGTAATTATGCAAATTTTTTCTCCACCTATTTTTGGGATGGGGTCCATTATTAAACGTAGGAAAGAAAAACACTACCCTAAATAGAGATGAAACTCCCCATCAATTTTGTCTATATTTCTAGGTAAAATTTCTAGAAAATTCAACACGAAACTTGAAAAATACAGCTTACAGTAGTCAAACCCATTTTTACACACTCCCTCTGCCCACACTTTTTTAGCAAAACTGTATTCATCGGGGGTGCACCTACGATCGTGTAGACTGTCGTAAAACGAATCGATCGAGTTAATAGTTTCCTCAGCAAATCTCGACATGGAACAGAAATAACCAGTAGGCTGGATACCCTCCATTGTCAGCAACTCGGTAAAACCCGCTGGGAACCGTCTTCTGAGAAGGGGGAAAGTGTCGCGACTGACCTCGCTTTTCTTTCCTACAAATAATTCGATCATTAATTTAGGGAAAAAACTGCTGAAACTTAAAAAGCAAAATTCATATATGTATCAACGGTGGTCTGCACTTATTTCCACATTAAGTTAGAAACAAGGAACTTTTCCGATTATTTAGGAATGATTTTGTTGGAAAAGCTGTCTATCACCAATGCATCATCCACTGTTCCATTTCTTTGAAGATGTGCCATTGCTGGTAGCACATACTTCAGATCGTAGTTAGAATTATGTATAAAAACCGGAAGAAAGAGTTGCTGTTTAATTTTTAAATTACATGAATTGTGAGCCCACCCCCGAAAGTTACTTTTTCCCGTTAAATTGGGGTCAATAAGATGATTATAATCCTCGACAGCGTCTTTTGGGGCTAGAACACCCCTACAAACCCAACAAATTGTCCCCTTTTCTAGTGCCAGTTGCTCTTTATCTGATAAGGACATTCGGTAGCTGTTGTGACACAAACATTACAGTTCACTGTTCGTCTTTTTCACTAAATATATCACCCTCTTCTTTTAACTCAATGCTATCTGAAAAGCCAAAAAAAACTCTTCTTATTATATGTTTTGATTGTAATCATGATAGAGATACACATAGGGCAATTCAACTAGTTTTTGTTTCTCTTCTATATTCGGTCTTGATGCCTCCGATACATCAACCTGTCTTGCTTCACAGTTTAAAGATAATTTATCAACTTGTAGCAGGGAAGTTTGGATGTTTATTATTTGTGAAGTATCTTTTCCATCTGCCGACATTTCAGTTCTTCGATTTCCATGATTTTTTCAATACATCATATGATCAATGAATGTTCGTTTGGATCTAAATGAGGAAAGGCACATGGGGCAATAGACACATTCTCCATTCTTCCTGCTTTGGGATAAAAGTCGACTTATTGCTGTAACGGGGAAACAATGACCATAGGAATTTACATCTTTGGGGGGTTCATAAATAACCCAAACCCAATTTTAACATTATCTACTATCGGTGTCCTAACTGAATACAAAACACCTTTTTCATTCGTTTTCTGCCTCTCATCCGCAAGGCCCTTTTCACACTGCTAAACAACCACCCCCAACACAGGATGTTAAGACGGTTTTTCATATACAGTTATTTATTTTACTAGAACCATATACTTCCCTTCTAACCAGTAGAAATTTCCCGCAGGATTATTCTTACCGCCGTTATGTGCAAGTCTGTCGAGATTTATCATTGTTGAATCTTTTTTTAATGTTTTATGGGGTGCTGGTAAAAATGCATATTTAAAGCATTGCAGCCCCGTGTCAAAACCGAAACTCTGAACCCCTTTGGTAGCCGACAAATCTGGGTGGCATTTTATTTTTCTACCCGTTCCCCTTAAAATAAAGTTGTTTTTTTTTAAATCTACTGAGATTCAGATCCATGTGTTCAATGTATAAAATTGTGGACCCGCTTCCCCTATCTTTAAGCGTGTCCGAAGTCATAATTAATATTTTAACCCCAATGAAAAAGTTACCCGCAATTTTATTTTGACCAGTGTAAAAAGTTTGATTGCCAGTTGAAAAATGGAAATAAAAAATATCTCCAGATGTCCCCTTTTGTAAATAAACTTTTTGATTTACCGATGCTTTAATCCCCCCTTGACCCCCCCCCCCCATTTCTGAATCTGAATCTCAATAAGTGCTCGAATTCGGTCGATGTAGGTATGAAGAACATTTACAGTGTCTGTTAAAATAACACTCCCGTCAACCACGTTTTCTTCGGTAGGATCAAAATCTACCCTATGTGTTTGCAAGTGACCTAGACCAGACTCTAACAAATGAAATTCACATAGTTCCGGGAACGTGACACTATTTTCATGTCCTGCAACTATTTGCATAGGACCTAATTCACTAATTATAAAGTCATCGTCAAAAATGTCCCCGGGAACAATAGGTCCAATAATTTGCATTGTTGTTGCTGTATTACTACTACTATTACTAGCACTAGGTGTATCATTAAGCGGAATGGTGGGGGGTGACATAGAATTGTCACTAACACCCCCCCCCCAGTCTGTTCTCATTCAATGGTTAGAGGTTGCATGAAGCCCTCTTGGTCTGCTAGTACATAGTCTAAAGTTTGTTGAGACAGCTGATCTAGTCACTCTCAATTGTCCTGTGGATAGGTTTCTACATGAAGACGCGGTTCAGATACAATAGATACATCAACTTAACACTCAAGAATAAATATATCTTCCCACTCTGGATCCTCCATCATATCAATATCACAAGTTAAATCGTCCCGGCTAGCCATGTCCCCAAAACAATCATTAAGAAAACCCCTATGCCACTCCATATTGTCTAGAACTAATGAAGGTTTGTCTCTAAATTCCATTGGTGGTGCTAGAATTGGTTCAGGTCCAGTAAATGCTGATGTTTTATGACCCAATGGCGCTGCTATTTAATTAATCTATAGAAAAAAAGGTCTTATTTTCTATGTGAAATAAGAATTGTTTCATAAAGTTGAAAAAATCATGTTCATTTCTAGTTGTATGTTTACCTTAATATTTAACACATACCATTTTTTTTCCATACCACCCATAAAACTCAATTTCTCCTAGAATTATTTAAACTAAATAATTACCCCCGTCTCCCAGAGAAAGTTCAGAAAGATGTAATAGCCTTATTTATAGTGAAAGATTTTTCTGGTCGTATATTTACCCGAATATTTAACATGTACCATTTTTCCACACCAGCCACAAAACTCAATTCCTCCTAGAATTATTTAAACTAAATACTTATCCCCATCTCCCACAGAAAGTTCAGAAAAAACACAATAGCCTTATCTATAGTGACGCATTTTTCTACTCGTATGTTTACCCGAATATTTAACACGTACCATTTTTCTACACCATCCACAAAACTCGATTCCTCCTAGAATTATTTAAACTAAATAGTTACCCCCGCTTCCCACAGAAAGTTCAGAAAGATGTAATAGCCTTTTTTATAGTGAAGCATTTTTCTGGTCGTTTGTTTACCCGAATATTTAACACGTACCATTTTTCCAACACCAGCAACAAAACTCAATTCCTCCTAGAATTATTTAAACTAAATAGTTACCCCCACCTCCCTCACAAAGTTCAGAAAGATGTAATAGCCTTATTTATAGTGAAGCGTTTCTTTGTCGTATGTTTACCCGAAAATTTAACACGTACCATTTTTCCACACCAAGCACAAAACTCAATTCCTCCTAGAATTATTTAAACCAAATAGTTACCCCCACCTCCCTCAGAAGGTTCAGAAGGATGTAATAGCCTTATTTATAGTGAAGCGTTTCTTAGTCGTATGTTTACCCGAATATTTAACACGTACCATTTTTCCAACACCAGCCACAAAACTCAATTCTTCCTAGAATTATTTAAACTAAATACTTACCCCCACCTCCCACAGAAAGTTCAGAAAGATGTAATAGCCTTATTTATAGTGAAGCGCTTCTTAGTCGTATGTTTACCCTAATATTTAACACGTACCATTTTTCCAACACCACCCACAAAACTCAAATCCTCCTAGAATTATTTAAGTAAATAATCATGTATAAGGTAGAGCTAAAATACATACATTTACTAATTCAGACTGCACTTGTATGCCTAAAGCCCCTTAAAAAGCATGAAAAGAGGTCCCCTCCCGATCTTGACTAGATGAGGCTGATGCATTATGAGAAAGCATTCATTCCCTCTTGAATTTTCTACCAGGTTGCATAGTGGTCTGTACAGAGCTGACACTGGCATGAGAGGGCCCCGGCTGGTCCAGAGAAATTGTAATGGATGGCCGTACAGCTTGCATCGATGTGGTACCATTCCATCTTGGTCTCTTTTCTGGGGGAGAGTAATTGTATGAATTCATCTCCTCTTCTTTAAAAAAGAAGAAAAATTTAGTAAGGAAATAATAATAACCTCTTTTACAGATAAATTACCCTCTAAAGTTTATTCTGATGTTTGTAGCTCTCTATGTCTTAGCGCTTTAGAAATATTTAAAAAAAGCTTCTAAAGTAAAATTTTGTAAAATTTGAGTTTGGGGGGAAGGGGGATTTCAAAAACATCTTGCCATAACATAATTTGTCTTCTAAAGATGATTCTGATGTTTGTAGCACTCTATGTCTTAGCGCTTTAGAAATATTTTTAAAAAGCTCCTAAAGTAAGATTTTGGAAAATTTTGAGTTTGGGGGGGGAGGGGGATTTCAAAAACATCTTCCATGATATAAATTACCCCCTAAAGTCAATTCTGATGTTTGTAGTGCTCTATGTCTTAGCGCTTTGGAAATATTTAAAAAGCTTCTAAAGTAAAATGTTGGAAAATTTGAGTATGGAGGGAAGGGGAATTTCAAAAAAATTGTCTACACAAAAAATTTCCCTCTCCCTCTCTCTTACTTTCCATGCGATGAAACAGTTTGTTTTTTCACATCGCAACGATGGTGTTAGAATTACTCCCCCGTCTTATATTTTTATAAAAGCCCCTTAATCATCTATGAAACCCCATTTGCTTTCATCAAATAGAATATATCTTCTCTAATTTGGCCGAAAAACAATATATTTGAGAATGTGTCTTGAAACACAAAGACATCTTGCTTTAATCTATGCGATAAGTCGTGTTAAGTTCCGCTCCAAAAGGACCCGTTTCTCTAATTATAAACACTTGCGGTTTTTAGACCGGAAAAGGACGAAACATCTTAAGGGAAAATACAGATTTTGAACGAGATAAGTAAAACTACAGAATTATGCTCGTAAAAAGAGCAGTGGAGGAGGGGGTTTTTGTTTTACATAATAGAAAAAAAGCGTACTTTGCGTTTTCTAGTGAGTATAATCATCATATTTTAGGGTTTATATTGTTGGAGGGGAGGAGGGCATATGCCCCTGAAATCTGAATTTACTGGTAAAATGATTTTTTATTTGGAAATAAATTAAGAAATTCAGTAAACTATACTCACGTTGACAATTGAAGTATCCATTGTTTCAAAGTTAATAATATTCAGTTTACTATGTATGATATATTAAATCATAATGAAAATTAAATCGTAATGTATGAACATTTTATACAGAATCTCAAGGACGAATAAAAAACGGATGTTGACTCAAAAAACACTCTGGTTGAGTTACATAATTTCGTGGATACTCCCAAAACATGTTGGAGCACTTTATATAGTGCCAGCTTTTTAAAAAAAACTGGCACTGCAACATTTTAAAAAAAAATTGTGAAATTTCTTGTGCAATAAAACCTTGACTTTAGTTTCATAACATGCTTGACCACTTTGTAACGAGTCAACTTTTCAAATGCCCATGTCTAAATATAGTGTCAAAGGCTTTTCTTGTACGGTTCTTGTATAATTCCATGTGCAGTTGACAACAATAGCAATAACCAGTCTGGTAATCTACCTTGGAAAGGTGCTAAGGAACGTAAAGGCCCCAAATAGCACAGGAAGGAACGTAAAGGCCCCAAATCCATAGGTACATGCTCTGAAAAGGCACCAAGGAACGTAAAGGCCCCAAATAGCACAGGAAGGAACATAGTCTTCTAGAATCCATAGGCTTTGGAAAGGTGCCCAAGGAACGTAAAGGCCCTAAATAGCACAGGAAGGAACGTAAAGGCCCCAAATAGCACAGGAAGGAACATAGTCTGCTAGAATCCATAGGTACATGCTCTGGAATGGCACCAAGGAACGTAAACCAAGCAAATAGCACAGGAAGGAACATAGTCTGCTAGAAATGGAAGGTACATGCTCTGGAAAGGTGCCAATGGAACGTAATCTCGCCAAATAACACAGGAAGGAACATAGTCTGCTAGAATTCAATATTAGCATTCTACTGTCGTCATGCTAATTATAATCAGAAAGGCTGTCTGTAATTAAATTTCCATTATAATAAAAGTATTATTTTATTCAGGGAAGTTTATAGGGATAGGGTATAAGGAATGTAAACACAAAATCTGGGGAAATACGTGTATACGAAACAATTCTGGAAGCACTGCTGACAAGTTTGTGTATTATAATGCGGGAGGTATACGCTAGAATATATGCTCCTTATCTGTTCGTGATCAATTACAGCCATGGGGAAAAAGAGGTGATAAGATTGAAAAGAAAACAAAACGAGTTTTTTTTAAGAATACAGAAAATACTATTACTTAGCTAAGATCTATATGCGAGGTATGGAACTCCTGCTTCTCTAATCAATCCTAAATAATGGGGTTAGCTTCCTCCCAAAAAATTTCAAACGCGTAAAAGGCCTCTAGAAAAACTTACCAGTGGTAATTCCCCCCGGTGAAAATTCCTCACATGCAAATATAACATGGAGCAGCTATAGACAAAGCAAAAACTGGGTGAAGGAGCAAAGAGAAAGCAAAAATTTGATTAAAATTTCGATCAGATGATCTAAGGGGTGTTAAAAGGACAAAATATCACAAATGGTTCCAGGACAAGGGCTGGTAAAAATTACTTTTGACTAGAAATAAAAAAAAGTAGCACTTTAACCTTCTAATTAAAAGAGCGTCCTCAAATTTTTCTGCAACGAGAATTTCGAGAATTATGAACATTGCCGTTCATATACGAAACAAATTCTGCTCTTTTTGGGATTTAATGTTGATTTTTTACTTTTACAATAACAGTTTATACCATATATATTCTAGGAAACTGTTTGCAACGCGACAAAATGAACTGAACTAAATCGAATTACTGGAATTACATCTATGACACATTAAACCTTAAAAATGAATATGGCTCAGTATAAAATATCAAGTATAATTGGTTTATTTAGAAAAGGCATTTCAAGCAGTCTCATAATGCCTAGAGGACAAATGAACAACCCAGACCATCAATCTTCCTAGACCAGAACATCAGAACAACCTAGACCATCATCAACCTAGATCATGTATCTTATTGGTCATATTATCAGCTCCGTAATTCTCTAAATATCCAAATTTCCGCATAAACCAATAATAAGATCCAATTTTAATACCTTTGTTGCGTGTCATTTGACTTAGAATACCCTTCCCGATTCGGCTCGAGAATGCCACTCATTTGGCACCTTCAAAAGACTATTAAAAAAAATTTCCGTTTTCATGTGATTAATTTTTCCTTACAAATTTTCAAACTTTTGGTTTTCTTTTTTAAGGGTTTTGAATTTATTGTAATACCTTGTTAAAATATGCACAAATATTTTTGTAATAACCAATATTTGGCTCTTTACGCAATTTAATATCTTTTCTTACTGAGGTCTTTTCAAAGATATTTGATCATTGAAGCTAGTCCGATTTCTAACAACGATATGTACTAAGCTTCAAAGTTTTGGTTTTCTTTTTTAAGGTTTTTTAATTGTTGTAATTACTTGTCAAAATAGAGAATCATCATTTGTAATAATTGCAAGTTATCTTTTTTTGGGCCTTGCTATTGACATTATATAACTGGTTGCGTTCAAAAAGGCGTTCTTTTTTAAGGTTTTTGAATTGTTTTAATCCCTTGCCAAAATGTCGAATCATCATTTCTAATAATTGCAAGTTTTCGTTTTTTGGGACTTCCTACTGAAATTGTATAATTGGTGGCGTTCAAACCTGTGAGGTTATTCACGTAATGAATGGATTCTATCTAAGTCAAAAAAAACTTTGTTGTTTATGACTTGCTGTAATCCCTTGTTCAAATATATACAAATATGCTTGCCATTACCAGTCCCCGGACCCTGGAACTCGGTACGGGGCAGACTTTTACATATGGATTCTGATTGTCGCTTGTCCTCTAACCGCAGACAATTTGCTGTCTTTTTATGCTGCATTCTTTTTAAACTACTACTACTACTAACAACTCATCGCAGAACCAATCCGCCTGAGGCTAACACAGCTACGCACGCTCCTCCTCCACCCCAATCTATTCAAAGCCTCGCTTTTTACACCCGCCCACGAAGTTACCATTTCCTTTAAATCTTTCTTTATGACGTCCTCCCACCCCAGACGGGGACGACCTGCTTTCCGTTTAGCCCTAGATGGTTGGCCGAAAAGAACAACCTTTGGCAATCTGTCATCCTTCATCCGCACAACATGCCCTAACCACCTCAACCTTTCTTTCATTATAGACCTAGAAAGTGGTATTGAACCACATTTTGCGTATAGCCTATTGTTTGAAATACGGTCAGTCAGCCGGGTACCCAGAGCAATCCTTAAACAATTTCTCTGGAAAACATCAAGCAAATCTTCATCCGCTTTTCGGAGCGTCCCTGCTTCAGAGCCATATTTGCCCACTGTCATCACTGTAGCTTCTAAGATTCTAATCTTGGTTTGCAGACTTATCTTCCTATTCTTCCAGACTTTTTTTAACTGTGAAAAAACACCCTGAGCCTTGGCTATTCTACTTTTAACATCTTCACTGCTCCCACCATCTTTACTAATAATAAAACTACCAAGGTAAGTGAAGCTGCCCACCAGATCAATCTTTTCATTACCCAACGTAACCTTTTCATCTTCACTTATTCCTAGCTTTAGTGACTTAGTCTTTCTAACATTAATTTTCAAACCAATACTAGCACCCTGAACTCGCAAAACCTCTAAAACTTCATTCATTTTGCTCACACTTTCATCTAGGATTCTTAAATTATCAGCATAATCCAAGTCGAGGAGACCTTTTCCTCCCCATTTGATTCCGTGGTCTCCCATTGCCTTTCCTGTGCTCCTTAAAACAAAGTCCATCATAATAATCAATATAAAGGTGGATAAAACACAACCCTGCTTAACTCCTGATTTAATAAGAAACCAGCTGCTAACCTCATTTGCTAACCGCAGCAGTGTTATTCTCGTACATAGCACTAATCACTTTAATGTATTTGTCTGGTATACCATACAAGGATAAAACCTTTACTAAAGCTCCTCTATCAACAGAATCGAACGCTTGCTCATAATCTATAATACTGAGGACCAAAGGTGTTTGAAAACTTAGGCACTTCTCAATTATTAACCTAAGAGTGAAAATTTGGTCAACACATCCTCTACCTTTTCTAAAACCGCACTGCTCTTCTCTTAAAACTTTGTCTACGGCATCTCTCAGTCTAAAAAGTATCATATTACTAAGTAATTTGCTACCTGCAGAGACCAGACTAATGCCTCGATAATTATCACACTCACTTTTATAACCTTTCTTATAAAGTGGCTTAATTAAGTTTTTCCTAAAATCGTTAGGTACTTCCACTTTTTAAAAAATCATATTCATAATAATACTTATTTTTAATGATTTTTTATTACTAAATAATTTACGATTTATAACGTCGATATCTGCTAAGCTTCAAACTTTTGTTTTACTTTTTTAAGATTTTGAATTGTTGTAATTCCTTGTTAAAATATATACAAATATTTTTTCAATAACCAATATTTTACTCTTTACTCAGTTTAGTATATTTTCTTACTGAGGTCTTTTCAAAGATATTTGATCATTGAAGTTAGTCCAATTTCTAACAGCAATATGTACTAAGGTTCTAAATTTTGGTTTTCTGTTTTAAGGGTTTTTCATTGTTGTCATTACTTGTCAAAATAGAGAAAGTTCATTTGTAATAGCTGCAAATTATAGTTTTTTGGGACGTACTACTGACAGTATATAAATTGTTGCGTTCAAAAACGCTTTCTTTTTTATTGTTTTTGAATTGTTTTATTTACTCGTCAAAATGTCAAATTATAAATTTTAAGAATTGAAAGTTTTAGTTTTTTGGGTCTTCTGTCTGACATTGTATAAGTTGGTGCGTTCAAACCTGTAAGATTGTTCACGTAGTGAGTGGATTCTATCTAACAAAAAACAAACTTTGTTGTTTATGATTTGCTGTAATCCCTTTTTCAAATAAATAAAAATATGGTTGCAATTACCAGTCCCCGGACCCTGTCACTCGGTCCGGGGCAGACTTTTACATATGGATTCTGATTGTCGCTTGTCCTCTAACCGCAGACAATTTGCTGTCTTTTCATACTGAAGTCTTTTTAAAGATATTTCATTATTAAATCATGTCTGCTAACAACTATATCTACTAACCTTCAAACTTTTGGTTTTATTTTTTAAGGTTTTGAATTGTTTTAATTCCTTGTTACAATATATACAAATATTTTTGCAATTACCAGTTTTTTTTTGTCTTTTAGCCATTTAATGTTTTTTCATACCAAATTTATCGTTCATCACTTTAGCAAAAGGAGCTAGACAAATAGTGGTGCAAGATAAATTTGAAACAACCTTCGTAGATGGATCGTACTTTTCATGATTGACACTAATTAAAAACATTGGGGCATCAGTAGAAGGTGCAGAAAAAGTGACATGTCTGACGCCTCCTTTAAGATGACCAGAAGCCTTTTCAACAGTTGTAAAAATACCAGACAACTAAACGACTTAGACGGCACACGCATAACCCCATGGAGTGTTTTTTGGCTCATGTTCATGGAGTGTCATTGCTCGTGTTCATGATCAGTGTATTTACACTGATAGCAAGACCGTTTCTAACAAGTTTACCTTCAATAGCAGCTACTTCGCCTTGAAATTTTCCATGAGTAGAGTCATGTTTTAACAAATACGCCATATAAGAGGTATTTATACATGGGTCATTGAGAGCCACTATGTGGCATAAGTGGCTGTTTTTTTTCTAAGTAGCTCGTAATACAAGATGACCAATTCGTCCAAATCTATTTTTACCTACATAAGCCATATTAGGATAATTGCTTTCCAATCTGTAAGCTTAAGCAATTATCGAGTTAATTTTTTCAAAAAAATTAGAAGTAGAGACAAAAATAATTGGTTAAAAGATAACATTATAAATTTAAAGTGAGAGATATAATAAAACTTTAGGTGACCAAATCAAACAAATAACGAAACTATTCTTAAAATTTTCAGGTGTTTCTCTAATTTCAAGTAAAAAATTAATATTACTGCTCAGACACCATAAATGTTTTGCAGTTTTCATAATAACCTTAACTGAAAACTAAAATAAAACAAAAAATTGGATTTCATTTCTACGAAAATATAGCAAAATATACGCATTTTAAAAATTGAGCCAAAAAAATTGGTTCCAGGAGAAAAATATAAATTTGAAGTGAGAGATGAAATAAAACTTTCGCTGATTAAATTGAACCAAAAACAAAACTAATTTAAAAATTTTCAGGTCTGTTTCTATTTTGAATTAAAAAATTAATATTAGTGCTAAAATAACATAAATATTTTTGCAGTTTGTGTAAAAATATTAGCGATTCTTCATTTTTAAAATTATAGATAAAATTATAATATTGTATTCACTTTATTTAAGTCGTAAGTTGATTTTTTTAGAATAATTTCAAATGGTGGATGATGGTCTCCTAGAAAGAAAGGTTTTACTACAAAATTTTAGTCTCTATGTAATATCACTATAACAACTTCGGAATAGTAAGAAACAAACCTCAAGTAATCAGGCAGCTAACTAAGTCCAATATATGCAATAGTTTTTTCTTCTAATGACCTTTTATGATGATCTTTATCGTTTCTTTATGTAAAAAATGATTCTAGTTTGAAAACTATTTTTTTTAATTACACAATTTACATAGATTGTTAGATTACTAGGTTGGTAGCTTCCGCTGGAACCCTGATTTTTGCCCTTCGGTGAAAATATTTGGAAACACTTTTAGACCTTATTCTTTCTGAAATAATTCTTCACTTTCACCTTTGATTTCTTGATGTGAAATTGGTGAGTACCAAGATTTTTTACTTGCTTACAGTCGTCTATATCCAAGACTAATCAAAAACTTAATTGACAGATTAAAATGTAAATGTTGAACTAATTAAATAATGAAAGGATAGGTTATTTAAGCACGAGAGTTCATGTAGCAAATAAGGTCAACAAGACGACAAGAATAACCGTATTCGTTATCATACCATGAAACTAGCTTCACAAAGTTCGGGCTAAGTTGAATACCAGCTTTTGCATCGAAGATTGATGAATGATTATCTCCAATGAAGTCAGATGACACTACGTCCTCTTCAGTATAACCCAAAACACCTTTCATTGGTCCTTCGGCTGCTTCCTTAATTGCTTGTTGAATTTTTTCGTAACTGGCTTTTTCGCCAAGTTAACAATTAAGATCTACAACAGAGACATTATGAACAGCTACACGAAAAGCAATTCTGCTGAGCTTTCCATTAAGTTCAGGAATTATTTTCCCCACTGCTTTAGCAGCACCAGTTGATGCTGGAATAATATTTTGAGCAGCTCCTCTTCCATCTCTCCATTGTTTCCCAGACGGCCCATCAACGATTTTCTGGGTTGCAGTCATAGCATGAATTGTGGTCATAAGACCTTCAACAATACCAAATTTATTGTGAATAACTTTAGCAACAGGAGCAAGACAATTAGTGGTGCAAGATGCATTTGAAACAACCTTCATAGAAGGATTGTACTGTTCATGATTGACACCAATTGCAAACATTGGGATTTCAGCAGAAGGTGCAGAAATAATTACATGTTTTGCACCTCATTTAAGATGATCAGAAGCCTTGTCAATGGTAGTAAAAAAAACCAGACGACTCAACGACGTAATCAGCGCACACAGAACCCCAAGGAATGTTTCTTGGGTCACGTTCTTGAAATATGCTGATAGCACGACCGTTTATAACAAGTTTGCCATCAACAGCTGCTACTTCCCCTTGAAATTTTCCATGAGTGGAGTCATGTTTTAACAAATACGCCATATAAGTGGGATTTATAAATGGGTCATTGATAGCCACTATTTGGCAGAAGTGGCTGCTTTTTTCCAAAATAGCTCGTAGCACAAGACGACCAATTCGTACAAATCCATTTATACCTACATAAGCCATATTAAGATAATTGGTTTCAAACCTTTTAATCATACTCGCGTATCGATTTCACTTTGTCTAACGAAAAAAAAAATTAAGTTTAAAATTTACAATTATTTGTCTAGTTTGAATTAAAACGTTAATTTTTTTGATCAGGTACCTTAATTTTTTTTGATGTTAACATATAAACTTTCTCGACTCTGTGTTGGGCTTAAAAATTTGTTCAGCTTGTTTTAATTTCTGAACTATATATTGATCCTACTTATAAGAAGAGAAATTCGGTAATTATGTTTTCTAACAACGATTTCTACTAAGCTTCAAAAATTTGTTTTATTTTTTAAGGTTTTTTAATTATTGTAATCGTTTGTCAAAATATATATAAATATTTTTGCAATTGCCAGTTTTTGTTCTTTAAGCAATTTAATATAATCTTCCCCATACATGAAAGTCTTCAATTTCCACAAAAATTTGACAACGTCATTGCACAAGACGTATTAAGTGAATGAAATATTTCTCCACGTTTATCTTTCGACAAGGTAATTTTGTTTTATTTTAGTTTTAAGTTCAGGATCTCCAAAGTTAGTATGTAAACTGTAAAAATATTTATGGTGGCTTAGCAATGATTTTAATTTTTTAATTAAAACTAGAAAAATAACTGACAATTTCAAATAAGTTTCACTGATTACGTCATATAAGCAGCGTCGCCAACGCGGTAAAAGTGTACCGTTTTGGTACAATTTAGAGATCCTGGTACAGTGCAGTACATTTGAAAATTTTTCGATACAAACATATTTCCTGGTACAATTAGGTTTTACTTGCTTCTTTCACGTTTATCTTTCGACGAGATAATTTTATTTTATTTTAGTTTTCAGTTCATGATCGCTAAAGTTAGTATGTAAACTGCGAAAATATTCATGGTGTCTGAGGAATAATTTTGATTTTTTAATTAAAACTAGAAAAATACATGAAAATTTTTAAACTAGTTCCACTTATTAAGTCATTAAAGACGTAATAAGTGTATGCAATATTTATAAACGTTTATCTTTTGACAAGAAAATTTTATTGTATTTTAGTTCTCAGTTCAGGATCGCTAATGTTATTACGTAAACTGCAAATGTATTTATGGTGTCGGAGCAATAATTTAATTTTAATAATTTAATAATTTAAAATTAATTAAAGTAAGACTCTAGGCTAAAATTCTAAACAAAAAAGTTTAGCTAAACCAAAACTACAAGTCCAAAAACACAACTAAAACTATATTAATCTATAACTCTAACTAAAACTCACTGTGCTGAGAGTCTAACTTAAAACTCTATACTCTTAACTACGACTAAACTAAACTATAAATAAAACTGTAACCCAATCTAAAACTAAACGTTTCCGCTAGGGAGGGGGCTCTTTGAAGGCCCGGGGGGGGCGCGGGGACCCATTGAGGGGGACGGGGGGAGGGGGCCTTTTGGCGGCCTGGAGGGCCCGGGGGGGGCCCGCGCGGCCCTGTTGGGGCTCGGGGGGAGGGAGAGGGCCCCTCGGGGTTGGAGAACTCACAACACTGTTCAAATGGAACTTGTGTAGTATAACGACCACAGAGTTTCACCCCAAATCATCTTCTAAAATGTCTCAGACTATTTCACCCAAAAAATCCCTAAAATGATGTATTAATTTGTTTCGCCCAAATAATCCCCTAAAAGTAATTTCTGTGCGTTCCTTTGATTTGGCATTCCTGCGGTGTCACATTTGAAATTCCCAGGAAACCATTTCCCACGTAAATTATATTCAATCTGTCTTGATCAAGTATGAATTTCTGAAAATATATCTAATGTGTTCCTACTTACACTAATATGGCTTCGATAGAATATTAATATTTATCTCTCGAACCTAAAGATTAGAAAAGCCATATTTAAAAATAGAATATTAATTTATATTTCTGACCTAAAGATCAGAGAAGTCATATTTAAAAATGAAATCCCATCATGTTTCATGTCCCAGTCGAGTATGCAAATCAATTTCTCAGAAATCCCGTACCCTCGTGTCCCGGTCGAGTATTCAAATTAAATTAAAATAAATATATTACCCTATAGTGGATAAATAATCCAGGAAAAAAATTTTTAATGTTTTGAGTCGATATGTTCTACCTAATAACTGAAACAAATAAATGATATTAAAACTTAAAACGAGCATACATTATTCTGTATAAATAAAAAAGATCATAGCAGCGTTGTTTCTTTATTAAATTCTAATCAAAAACGAATCACGTCTGTGTCCCCTTCATATTCTAGAAGTGATTTTGCAATTTTTAATGAAATTTTAATTAATTGTTGAGCTTGTAATAGTACTTTTTGGTCAAGTTACATTTTAATAAAAATTATGTTTTTACTAATTTTTTAAATTTATGAGTGTTTTTAGATTTGTATTTGTAGATTAATTTCTAAACAAAAAATTATAAGGTACATATCACTAAAATAAACATTTAAAAGAAAATAAATAAGAAAGATTTTTGTGATTCTTTCAGTCGTCATTCCCTCTCATGAATGTCTCTACAACACAACAACAAAAAAACAGAAAACACTTGAAAGGAACACGGAACTAGCACAGTTGAACATTACAGTGAATTTAAAGGTAGGATCCCCCCCAGGGCCGTGGGGCCGAAGGCCGGCCGGCCGCGGGCGGGACCCCCCCCCCCCCTTGGCGGCCGTGGGAAGGGTCCCCCCTCCTCCCGGGAGCCGCGGTGGAAAAAACACTACAATAGTTGTCCGGTCACTGCGGCTGCTACAGGTTCGGTGAGTGGGTGGGTTAGTGGTGGTGGTGGTGGTTAGGTTAGGTGAGGTTGAGTTAAGGTGGTTAGATTGTCAGGTTAGATGAGGTTGAGTTAAGGTGGTTAGATTGGGTTAGTTAATTTATGAATAGGTTGGTGGTTGGTCGTTAGTGATTAGTTGGTTAGTCAGATTAGGTTAATTTATCCAGACCAAGTTGATGGCGATAGTCTATGCATTCAACTCGGTCTGAAATACGGTAGTGGCCATGAGGTAGGACACTCACACCATTCTCGAGCACATAGACTTTGTCGGATATACACGACATTGCATTTTTTTCCACTCTCACAGTATAATTTCTATACTTTAGAGAGCGAATTACAAGCACTTGTGCTCTTGGCAATAGGCTACTTTCTACACAGTCTCTGTACACGCTCATGTTGAAATTGCTCTTTACAAAATGTGTAGGCACCCCTTTACACGCCTGCTTTTCTTCCCCACTATGAGTTTCAACGCAATAGACTTTGGGTCCCGGGAACACCCCCCTGAATATTAAATCCCACCCCATCTCTGTTTTCAAAATTAATAGTTGGCTGGGGGCTTTGTGTTTCAACAGCATGGGGTAGAGTGTTGGAGTCCAACTGTTATAATGGATCAGCGAGCTGATTTACACCCCCTTTTCTAGAACACCCGCTAAATCCAATTCACGCCCATTTACCTCTAACAGCAGAGAATCTTTATTACCTTAGTAAACTTGAACCTCCCCCTCCCGAGGCCATTGCACCTTGCACACATTGTAAAAAAACGACAACATGAGCTTTTTTGAAATTTCCAGTACTGAACTGCCGCCTGCAATATTCTTGTTCAGTACCACATTTTGCTTTCACCTGTGTAGAAGAACCATGCCAGTCTCTATGCTCGTGAATGATGTAAAATTGTGGTCGGAAATAATTCGTGCACACTCTAGAGGGTCAGTCACGACGTCGCAGCGAGATTTATTACGTACAATTTCACACATTTTGCCAAACGCTGAATTTAGAATGAGCTTGTACATTTCCTTCTCCACCTTTGAATTTGCCCTAGAGCGTTTATTGACAAAGGTGTCGATAAACGTTTTCAAGTAAGGTCGCTGATTGAACTGTAGGACCCTATGTATTTTAGTGATTTTGAAACCATTGTTCGCCATCCAGTGCAAAAGCACATGGTGAACAACGACATTCTCTTTAGGGTCCAAATCAGCAATCAGTTTCTGTTTGGAGGGAGTCCAATGCATCCCCATATTCTCACCCACTGCTCGAGTGTGGGTACTTAGCGATCCATGGTTCACCGATCGTTTGATACCGGGACAAACAAAATCTTGGAAGATATCGTGACGCAACCGTAAAATTTGACTACCACTTTCAAAAAACCATCCTGGTGACCTATTTCTTTTACTGAGTTTAATGTTGGGGACCACACATAGTCTCTAAAGCTAGTGGAATTCCCCTCATATCAAAAATACGTGTTACCGTGACGATGTATATACCGAGTTCATGTCCAAGAACACTGCCGTTGACTTTACACCCGTGCTGTTTTGTCCGTTCGGATCGGTTGATAAGACGCGATCCACACGAACAACAGACAATACTAGCATTGAACGCTCAAAAAAAAAGTGCTTGTCTACGTCCGAGAGTAGACCTCTGTAACCCCGTACAGTTTTTTATACTCAATCCAATACTACATGGTGCGTAGACATATAGGAGCCACCCTCCATTTTAAACCCTCAATAGATTTGGTCTTCATTCTTGCTGACTATATACAAAAAAGTTAGAACGTCACTGGCCAAGTACATTCTATAATAATCCCACCCATTTTTACAATCCACCTTGGACCACACCTTCTTGGCAAACTCATATTCCCCGGCTGTGTATTCACTGTTGGTCAATGAATTGTAAAAATCTTTAATTGGAGGTAGTTTCATCTCACTTAAGCGAGTACCAGAGCAGTAATAGTCGTATGCGTACATACCTTGGTAGGTCAACGGGTCATACATTTCACTGTCTGGAAAGTGCTGTTTAAGCAAGGGAAAGCTATCAAAATTGTCGCTTTTTTGCACTTGAATCAATTGACTCAATGCCTTGGGAAAAAACTAAAGGAATCTAAAAACCTGATTTTATTCCAGCACGTATGCCCATTATCCACTGCCTATCATTTCAGTTCAAGAGGCAACAACTTCTCGGCCGATTTGGGAATAATGTTATAGGTAAATGAACTATTTACCCATGGACAATCTACTCCCCCTCCCTCCCTATGCAGACGTGCCAGTGCCGGTAAAATAAATTTTAAGTCAGAATTAGAGTTGTGGATAAAAACATGAATAAAAAAATGTTGGCTAACTTTTAAATTACACGATTGATGCGCAAACCCCCTAAAATTACTACCCCCCGCGGATAGTTCCTTCCACAAGTGATTATGATCTCTGACTTTCCCCCGCCCCCCCGCTTCGCTGGTCCCGTTTGCCCCCTTATACCCCTCTAACAACACACCCTTTAAAACCCCCCAAATTTTTTTATTTTTTATAGCGAGATGCTCCTCGACAGACAAAACTAATGGATAATGTGTATTTCTCAAATGAGAAATAGCACCATTAGCCGTGCCACTTAGTTTAGTCAGTGCCTTGACTATGGATTCGTTCCCCTCATCTAATGTTTCTACTATTTCTAACAACTGCCTGGTGTTCGAACTGTCTTTTTATGCTTGAGCATAGGACACTGCAATAGCCTGGTATTCTTTGAATTAGTTTGGAAATCGAGGATTTCTCACTTCCGCCAGCTTAGTCTCACAGTTCAAAGATATTTTATTGCACTGGAGAAGTGTGTTTTGAAAACTTTTTAAGCGTAGAATTGCCTTATCGCCTGAAACCGTTTCCACTGTCTGATAGCCATACCGTCTACAATGCTTCATGTGATCCCGTAGTTTCATATCACTATGGACTTGTGACAAACATGTTGGACAGTAGAAACGTACCCCTAGATGCTTACCACCCCCAGAACTCTACTAATGTTGGTAATCGGATTAAAATGGCCAATTGAATTGGCACGGTCACTAGGTGGTGTGTATAGCAACCAAACCCAATGTGTGACCCAATCAACTGACTGGCCCCTTACAGAGAAGACAACCTTCTTCTTTTCTAAACGATTCTCATCTTCTAATTCAGTTTCATACTGAACCACAGTAACACCAATATTTAAATAAACATTAGCCCTTTGAAAAACATCAATAGTTTGTACCGTTACTGAATATTTCCCCTCTAAAAATGAAAAATCTACAATGGGAAAATGGGACCCATCCATCCCATGCACAGCCCAATTGTCTAAATTCTTCTTGGTAGTGTCACGAGCTAGAGGCTCGTAGGCTGATATGAGGAAAGCATATAGGAAACATTTTTAATATGTTTCAAAACAGATCCACTGGATACCTTGACAAGCTACTAGATCTGGATTATATTTTAAAACTACTGCCCTTGCCCCACCTGCCCCCCCTCTTAAAATAAAAACTTTCTTATATTTACAAATATTTATGCTTACATTTTCAGTAAATAGAACGAGATAGACACTCCCATTTTCGTTAAGGTTCTCAAAATGCGTTATAATTTTATCTAGCCAATCCATGAAAGCACTTTCTAACTGTTCTAAATTAAAATAAACCATACGCATCTCTGACTGTATATAATGGTAATAAACTTCACTTTTCCCCTCGTGTAAAGAAAACACTTTTAGAACAATAGAGACCTTAATTGATTCCCTCCCCCAAAACTGAATTTGGATCTCCAGAAGTGCACAAATTTTATCTACATAGTTGTGTACGATTTAAACAGGGTCAAAAACAAATTTCCCACCATCAGTGACTTAAACGGATCTCCTAACGTCGCAGTTTAAACAACTATTGCATTTAAAATTCTGTTGGTCACTTGAAAATTGGGACAAGTTGTACCCCCCTCACCCGCGTGGTGAGTATCCCCTCCCCCCCGGTGGGCAAAAATAAATGGCGCAAGCTCCCTTGACGGTGGTCGTAATGGTCGGGGTTGGGTATCGATAGGTGGAGGAGGAGGAGGAGAAGGGTTAACAGTTAATTCGTTTGTAAAAACATTTAAAAACTGTAGGGTAGTTTGACTCAAGTGCGCTTGCTCAACTGTGCTATTATCTACATTTAAAAAATCGTTTAAATAATCATAAATATTAACAGGTTTTTCTTCGAAATTAGTGATATCACTCCATGGTGACATGTTGTTGTTGGAGAGCTCCTCACCTTCTGCAACTGATGAGGAGGAAGACACACAATAGGGGACCAATGCACTAATATATAACTGAAAAAATAGCTTGGTTTCAAAGCGTTCAAATTATCTACTGCTTTCAAAATTTGGATTAGTGCTTAATAGCAATTGGTTAATTCAACTGAAAGTTAAAACATAAGATAATCTAAGATATGACATATAAGGTAGCACTTTGTGTGTTTATTTTCAAATTCTTCAATTTTTTTTTTGCAGGACTTTTTGGGGCCATAGCGCATCCTGAGGTGCTTCTCTGTCCCACAGCGCATCCTGCGGCGCTTCCCTGACCCGTGGCGCATCCCTGTGGCGCTTCTCGGACCCATAGCGCTTCCTGCGGCGCTTCCCCGGCCCATAGCATATCTTATATTAGTATAAGATATTTACAGTCTAAAACGTCACTTGACATAGAAGGTGGCAATTTGATTTTGTTCAAACAATTACTACAAATAAAATTTCATATTAATACTCATTATCGGCTCTGGAAAAAAAACAAAAAAAACATTAATTGAAATTGATAGACATCTCCTGTAATGATATAAAAATAATTCCAATAGAAAGTTTTTTTTTTATTTTATAGGTAAGGTGTACCTTTCACCAATAAATAAATTTATAATTCAATGGATTTTGCTACCTATTATGATTGGGATATAGTGCATTTTTTTGTCTTCACTAATCTAATTTGGCAAAGGGTGAATGCATGTACTTGACATGATTCAAAAGGGAGAACATTATACTTCCTTTGGGGAGAAGAAATCTGTCAATATCCCGCTGAGATATATTTTTACGCAGCGATCGAAAATGATGCATGTAGACAAGGCCTAAAAAAGTTGGAAGAAATCAGTAGATATTTCTATATGATAGGTAGGAAAAAAATGCTCACATTTGCAAAATCTGTCTGGGCTTGGATGCCGGATGGATCTGACATAGCATGCTGGAGGGTAACCTCCTGACCTATCGTTGATGGGGCAGCTATTAGAGGTCCAAGGAGAGCGGATGTGCTAGCGATGTCACATTCCAATACGGCTTGGGTAGGCATCACTTGTTTAGGAGGCTTCGGCCAGCGACCATATTGCATGACAGTAGCCTTCGCAGGGGGCGCATTATTGCCCCTCGCTTTCTAAGCGGGTGGTGGTGACGGGCATTCTTCACAATTTGCCTTAAAAAGAAGAGAAAAAAATTAGTTTCAAAATAATTTGCCCCTTTTTTAAAAGAAGGAAAATTAGTATCATCATCCATATAATTTTGTCTAGAGAAGTATTTATCTCTTTTCAGTAAAGCAAAAAACCCATATTCTCCCCCCCCTAAATTTAGGAAAATTAACCCACCCTATGTCTACCCTCTCATTGAGTTAATCATGCGTTTTATTCAAGCGCAATGTAGATCAACAAAGAATGTATCTTACTAACTTTTATTAAAATGTTATAGCAAAAATCACTAAATGAATAAAAAGCAATTAAGGTAAGAAAAAATTATCTTTTCTATTATGTCACTATTAAAATCTATAAACCCCTCACCCAACAAAAAACATGGTTTCGCGCACTATAATATAAAATAAAATTTATTGAAAGATTGAAAAAAATTAAAAACATGTCTAGAGAGACATTGCATATATTTAAACATTTTTTTTCTTTTAAATTGGTGTACATGTCTACACATCGAATCCCCCCTTACTTTTAATGCGAAGAAATAGTTTGTTTTCATTTTGCACTGATGTCGGTAGAATTGATGGCATTGTCTCCCCCGTGTCCTACTTTACTGACAGTGAAGCTGTTAGTCTCACGGTCGTGCCCCCTCTCCCCTGGCACCGCCTGTCCTTAATTCTCTTGTTCGTCTTAATTTGAAAATAACTTGTTTCTCTACTTCCATAGAGGTTGTGTAGGCCGAGCTTAATTATTGTTTTAATTTGACAGAAGAATAGTTCCGTTGACTGCGTTTGTAGAGCAGAAAGGGCGATAGCTAATTTTAACCTCGCACTGGAGATTGTGTCAAAACAGAACGGGATTTTCATTAAAAATTGACAGAAGCCAGCAGACACTTTAGCTGAATATACTGGAGGGTGACCAATGAAAATAAAAAGTGGAATTTAACGAAAAGGTATTTCCATTTGCGAGAATTTGGTTGTAAAACAGTGTGTGGGGGGGGGGGGGTGTTAGGTTTATGTAATAAAAAGAACATAATTTATGTTTCCTAGTGAGTATAATGATTGCACGGTGGTTAGGTTTGTGTGAGGGGGGGGGGGTACTTACCTAAATATAGTAGAGGGTGACCAATGAAAATAATTTTATTTTGAAAATAAAAAAATGAAAATGTACTCACATTGCTAATTGTGGCTGCCAAGGCTTCAAGTTCATCAATAACATTCATTGTTGTCTTCAGTGTGTTACAATACTTTTTGATAATTTAATCACATTGCATGCCCGTTATATACCAAATCTCAATGGGCGAATTGTTATGTAACGGGGGGAAAACCATACGTAACCAGCTCTCTGATTGGCTGAGAAGGAGGATGTACCCGACTCGCTGATTGGCTGAGAAGGATGCATGTACTTCCGGTTTCCTATTCCAGGACACCTTGACATTCATCCCTAGCATGCACTTGTCCAAAACAACAATAATAAATAAATCCCTCAGTCCTAAAGATCAATGAAACCATAATGTTCCTTAATTCCCCCTTCGTGAATCAATACATTCCCGATTATGAAAATAAAGTTCACAGGTTCGTTTCACCTCAGGATCAAATAAACCATAATGTTTCTTAATTCCCCCTTCGTGAATACATAATTTCCCCCACTGAATATGTAAATTAAGTACTCGGGTTAGGTTTGCCTAAAGATTAAATAAACCATAATGTTTCTAAATTCACCCTTCTTGAATTAATAATTTCCCCGCCGATTATGTAAATCAAGTTCACAGGTTAGGTTAGCCAAACAATCTCATAACATTCGCGTCGAGCAAGTACATCCTCACTGACAATGAACAGACATAAAACTTGAACATAAATTGCTGTTGACATCCATAAATCTGACAAAATTCCCGTTTTTCCATTCTCACTGACAAAAACCATAAAAACATACATAAATGTGAGAAAGTTCCTGTTTTTCAAATTCTCACTGACAAAAACCATAAAACATCCATAACCATCCGAGAAAAACATCAAATAAATTGAACAACACACATAACAATCCATGAAAACAGACATAAAATTGAGAAAATTCCTGTTTTTCCAAGTGAGAAAATTCCTGTTTTTTCATTCTCACTGAGAAAACCATAAACCACGTGGTACGTTCCGGAGTAGAACCCCCCTTTCTACTAATATTAGCATACATCCTCATCATATCAAACAGTTAAAAATAACGAAATGTAGGTAAGGAACGATTCGGTGCAATAGTAACCGAAACTCTAAAACCGAAATTTCGATAGCAATTGATACATCAAAATATTTATCCTTTTATACTGATTCCAAACACATAAAATTCATTTAACAATGTTACTTATCATGCTCGAGAAAATCTGCCCAATTTTAAAAGGGGAGAAATTCCCCATAAAGTTAAGTGATTTCAGTAGAAATCACACCTTTAGATTCAGCATATCTGAGAACCTTACTGTAGAGGTTTCAAGGTCTTACCTATGACAATGTGGAATTTTTAATTTGTTTTTGCCAGAAGAAAGATCCCGAATACGAGTTTATTTCATTTCTATTTAATTAATTTTTTTCTAAAGATAAGCCTATAGGTAAGATTTTTCATAACTAGTGAAAGGAACTCACATAGAAAAACAAGAATGCCTCTTTAGGAGGTTATATTCTAAAATTAATTACATCGAGAAAGATTTCCCTAATTTCAGAGATTATGAAAATTATATTTCAGGAATGAAATCTAACAGATTTCAAGTACATATGATAATTTAAGGCAAACTTTTTGGAAATTAAAAAGGTTACTGTTGTCCAGGGCAACATAATCCTAGCAACGTATCCTATCCAATTTATATCAATAGATTTCGATACGGCGAATATGTGGCAGTAAACTGTTTCACTGCCATTTACTCAAGAAGACTAATTAGTATAGTTTATATTTTACTTACTGAATTAAAGCCACACTATTAGCTAGGTGCCATAATTTTTACAATTTTTTTTTAATTTAAGTCCTCGATAATGGGAAACAGTAATTAATCTATTCTGATTCATTGTTGATATCAGATAGTTTTTTATTGGTTTTAGCCTTGAAAATGACCTCTCTCCAAAATTGCCTCATATACGGAATAATTTCTGACCGCTCTATTCTGAATAATAATAGTTTCTGAAGTTTTAATGTTGCTCCTTACCTTTAGTTGAATTTTTTTTTAACATAATTATTCACAGAACACCGTACAAAGCTTATGGTAGGTTACAGGCAAAACCGTCTTCTAATTCCGGAGGTTACTTTAATTGACAATAATAGAAGCTAAACATGTTTTAGTTTTTTTCCAGTAGCTGTTGCTAACACTTTAAAGAAAAAGAAAATTTGGTTTTTAAGCTTTTATTGAGAATCTTGTAACAATATTGTTGGTGAAAGAAGAAATAAGTATGAAGAAGAAAAAAAAGGTTAATTTACTAATCTCTCCTGAACAATATTTTTAACTGTCAAATCCAAAAGTTTTTAATGGAAAAATATGTTAGTCTAACAAAAATTTTAATTTCGACTCCCTAAGGGAATAACATCGGTAAAAAAAATTGAGAGGCCCTGATCTTTATTTATTTAACATTGTTAAAAAAACATTAAATTTCAAAAGTTTTTAGCTAAATTAGAAGAAATGTAAAAAAAAACCTGCTAAAAGTAGAATCTGGTGCTTAATTAAGATAATAAAGTGAGAAAAAAAGGCTTTAAATAATGACGAGCCCAATAATTATTAGAATCTAGATAGATTTTCCTTGAGGAGTTAAAAAGGAGAAAAACGTCTTTTTGGCTTCAGTTTTATAGGGAAAAGGTTTCCTCACGAATACATCCCCCACTCCCATCTTGTCTGAGTCTGAGCAAAGAGTTTGGGATCGGGGCCACCCATGGACACTTTTTGGGATTGATGCATCTTATAAAGCGCTTGAAAGGGCTCTACAGGATCTGTACGTATTCACTTTTATAAGGGGCTCGGATTAAGCTCAATACGACGAGCCCCAAATACTTTAAAAACTGAACTTCCCCATCTGGGTGAAAAGTAGTATGTAGACCTCTGCATCAAACTACCCCATTAGGTTGCAATGTCTTAGCAATTGGTAACCAGTATTCAATGTTAAGTTCACTTTGGTGTGTTTTCCAAACTTCGAAAACATAGCTTGTGTTGCAATTTTTAACTCCTCCAAACAGGATGAAATTATGCACTTGCGTTGATTGGAGGGGGCAGGGATGTAAGTGCGCTCAAAGATTTTTTTGCCCCTCCCCCCCTAGATTTTGAAAAATATGCCCCCCTCCCATATAGTTTTCAGTATTCAAAAGGTTTTTGAATCGACGTCACTGAAATTTTGTTATTTTTGCGTAATAACTAAACTAAATACGAAAAGTCTCAAATGACATATTTTTTTATTTTCAAAGTCTTCCAAGTTGATCGAACCATGAATATTATGATGAAGTATATTGTTTTTCTCTTCAGTACTGTCTTCTGAATCCGTAAACAGTTTAATATTGGTTCAACTATCTTAGAGTTTGCCCTTTTTGATTTTTCCTCTTTGTAATCTCGGCTCTTTTATATGAGCGTCTGCAATAACCTTGATTGAACCTTTGTTTCTCCCCATTTTATATATGTGCTGCTTTGCTTTCAAATAGAGCTGTAGTTGATCAGCAGTTACACAGTTCTGTCGAGTTTAATTATGATTCTAATGATGATATATAATTCTGATATTTATATGTAATTATTATGATGTTTTTATTATAATTTAATAATTGTATGAATGTATATATAATGGTTGTAATTTTTATTTTATTATAATATTGTATTATATAATTATGAAATTTAGCCAGAATTTGCTTTGTAGGTGAAGATATTGTCAACGATAATCTGAAAAACTGTGAGTCTGGATCTTTATGTGCAAATCTTATTTTAGCTGGTTTAAGCATTTCTGATGTCAAACGCATCTTAATTGACCTCTTCTTAGCTGCTGGCGACACGGTAAGATATGATAATCCAACTTTTTATTTTGGAATGACTATTGAACACAATTTGAATTACTGCTGCACTACGCTACCTGAAAGCAACACAGCTGTGCGCGCTCCTCCTTCATCCTGATCTATTCGGAGCTTCACACTTAACTCCCTCGCATGAAGTTTTAATTTCTTTATATCTTATGATTTATTTTTCCACCCATTCAGAGACTACCTCCTTTTCGTTTAGCCCCAAATGGATTGACAAAAAATGCAATCTTGGGCAATATGTCATCCTTCCTCTGTAAAACATGACCTGACCGTCTTATAGCCTTAGAAAGTAGGATCGAACCACATTTTTCGCACAGCTTATTGTTTGATATAGGGTCAGTCAAACGAGTATCAAAAATTTAGACAACCTCTTTTAGGATCGAACAACCTCTCGGAAACATTTTACAAATTTTCTGTAGTCTTTTGAGGCGCCCGTATTTCAGGCACATACTTGATCCACTTTCGTCACCGTATCTTCAACAGTATTCTAATCCTAATTCCCTAATTTAACCTTCGACTTTTAGAAACATCTTTTTAACTGCAAAAAACATCCGACACATGTTGAATTCACTTCTTAGAGCTAGACTCCAATTGGTTATATTCAATATTTTAGTGTCGAAGTCCCTCGGTACGAAAGAGATCACTTTTAAAAAAACCTTGTAACATAAAAACTTTCTATTTTTTAACTGAATTAAAATTTCGTACAAAAAAAAGCAATCAGACGTTAAAGTGCTTACTGTTCGAGTATGTTCGAATGTTAGAATGAATATATTAGACTGCTGATTTACGTCAAGTAATAAGTTTCTAATTTACTTTTCACGGATAAAATGATTGGTCTACAATTATGCGTCACAAAAGCAGAACCAATGAATTAAGGGCCAGCCTTTACTATGATATTTTATGAAACTATCCATATGATCCTCTGTATTGTTATTGTCTTAAATAATTATGCTGTTTAAGATACACCAGCATAGGGTTCTCCATTTTTTCTACCTTGTGTCATCACACAGATCAACTACTAACAGTTGTATCTATGGCACAAAGAATGGACGGGTAGGATATCTGGGTTTGTAAACACGGCTCCCAGGAATCACCTGGGCTAGTCAGGTTAACCATCTAGTGCTATTATTTATTAGATGATGCGATTTTTATTGCAAAAAACCTATCAACCCTTGGTAGCTAACACTTTAATAATAAACTAATAAATATATTATCATCTCATCAAGCAAGGGGCTGCCGGTTTTCATAAATCATATACACCAAGTGGGGAGTGCCAAATATAGTGAAATTGTACCAAGCGTGTTAGAACTGTGCTAAGCGTGGTGAGAACTGTGCCAAGTGTGGCAGACTGTGCGGCACACGTGGCACTCCGAGATGTACACCAGCTGTCAGATATGGGCAACACCTCGTCATCAACATAATTGGATTTATATTAAAACTTTACATTACACAATATTTGCATAGAGAAATTTCAATCTGCTCCACGCCTACCCTGATGAATCTTTCAACTACTTATATAATGAACTCACCCCCCGGTGTGGTAAATAGTTGCTGCCCAATCTTCCCATGATATCATGTTACCATGCTATGCGGTAGATTTCTCACTTTCCGCTACCTGGTGTAAATCACGGGGTGCCACGTGTGCCGAAAAGTTCCGCAACTCGTTGAACAGTCCCAAAAATGCTTGGCATAGCTATGCCACGCTTGGCACACTTTCGCCATGCTCGGGACGCGCCACCTGATGTATGTGACTTCGGAAAATCGACGGCCCCTCGACGCTATCTTTCCATTTTGGAAAAATAATTTTGAACTAACTAAGATTTGAACTCGTTGAAATACTCTAATGTATCTGGAAAAGTAATAGCTGTAGCTGGGTCTATCTCCAAACGTTTAATTTTCAATTTTACTTTGCTTTTCTTTTTTCCGTTTTTTGCAAATCCTCTGTATTTTTGGCGGAATGGAAACGTACTCCTTGAATTGGGATTTCCCGCCAATACAGATTATGCAGTAATGTTGGGAAACTGGGGATCAAACCATCTATTTGCCCTAGCATAGCCTCAATAATCCTAGGTAGGAATTGACTATCCCATGATAAACATCTCACTGCTCGCCTCTGTATAACCAGTATAATGAATGTGATTCTACTGCTTTCGCTAACTACCTATGTTTTTCTGGAACATTTTCAAAATTAGTACATTGACTTAGTTTGAGTCAATGCGCCTGTGTAAAAATATGGTCAAAATTCCTAAGTGTGAAATGTCTTATTTTTCAAAACTGGTCCTGTGGCCAGGTTCAAGGTTACATTTGTTTATTGTTTGAAAAGAACAAGTTTTAATTTGTATGGTCAAAACGTTGGCATCTTTTAAGTCACTTGTCATCTATGAATGGAAAATAAATGAGACATTTTGTTTGCTAGGTATACTGAATAAGGTTCGTTTGTAAAATTGGCAGCTAACTATATAGCTAACTGTTGCCACATATAGCTAACTATATGTGGCAACAGAAGCGGCTTAAAACTATGAATGTTGTTTTTCCGAAAGCATGGTAGTACCATGAAATAGGCTTCGAAAGGGAGGGGCAAGAAAAAAATTTCTTCCAACAAAAGTATACAGAATGCCAAAGATCGTCCTTGTCGGGCATCCGTCTAGGTCCGACAAGCAGGTCGTCCCCGAAAGGTGTGGGAGGATGTCGTAAGGAAATATTGGTACTTGGGCATTATATGGGCATTTCTAAAAAGTCAAGTTTGGTTAATGCTAATGAAATAAAATAAGATGAATATATAATGGTTTATAAACAGATTTGGGCTATATATTTGCACATTAGGGGTGTGTGTGTGTGGGAGGGGGGGGGTAAATCATGGCATATATTAAATACTTAACCTAACCTAACCTAGGTACCTTCCCCCCCCCGCCTAAACCCCAAATATCAACAGTTCAAATATCGTATACACAATGAAAATCACGCTATGCATTCCATTACTTTATAGCGGTGTCTTAAATTAACCCGTCAAAAACGGGTTTTTTGTCACTGGTTTTCTTGTAACTGCCCATATAATGCCCAAGTATCGAAATATTCAAGGGAAACGGGAACTGCTTAGTAGGGTGTAAAGAGGGAGACCCTGAATAGATTTGATGGAGAGGAGCATGCGTAGCTGTGTTGGTCTTGGTGCTGCAGTGAGTTGTTGGTAGTAGTAGTAGTAGTATAAGTTTTTCTTTATTTTTTATAACCAACTTTAAAGAATCTCTGCTGTTTCTAGCATGTATTTAACATTTGTTGTAGCTTTACGGCCTGACTGCTCCCCACTTCTACATACTAAATTGCACCTTTTTTATTTCTTTTTGTTTTGCCAGCATAATAAAATGGTACTTTCCTGGGTTTGGGGACACTGGAAGAATTGAAAGTTTCTTAAAACAAAAGAAGAATCTTGTTCTAAAAGAAGACAAATATCTAGTTTTGGTCGATCATTTGAGGGAAGAAATGTGCTGGATTTGTTTGTGTTTCTTAGCATAAAGTCAGTTGAACTGGCTTATGAAAAAGTGATTCAGTACTCAGTATCCTGCACACTTTTTTCATATACAACCTTAAATGCGATCGGTTTTGTGTGATAGTTTGATCGAGAGGTAGCCACAAATAACTTAAATTCCTCGAAGTCATAAATTGCCTTCTTGGCACGCATTTTACTCTTCATATTTGCTGGTCTCCGGTTAAGTGTGATAATTAAATACATAAATTCATACAATAACAAACAGATAAGTTAAAAAACTAATCATCCCTAGAGAGAATTTGAGGGGTGGCCGGCTTTTTGCCATCTAGTGTGCATCTCGTAGCTGTGCCGAGCGTGGCGGAACTGTGCCAAGCCTGTTGAAAATGTGTTCTGCCACCCTTGGCACTTTTGGCATGCGCTACCTGGTGAACATGATTTCTGAGTATCAGCTACCCCTTGACAGGATTTGACGGAATCTTTTGTTGAACCTAAAAAGTTTTAGGTGAAGTGTTTTGACGCTAAAATCTTAAGATATTGGGATTAGTAAATTTTGTATCCGCACCATTTGTGTAATATCATCTTTACTGTTAGACTAAAGGATGAGAAGGCCGAAGGTTTATCTCTAGTAGCCTACTGTCCTGCTTACGAAGACTAACTAAAATTTGAACTGAAGTAAAAATTGAAATTCTTTTTGTACCTAATATACACACAGGAGTGCCAGTGGGAAGGCGAGGGGGATTCGTCCCCTAGATTGTGAAAGACACCTTTTTATGTGTTTTCATTGAAAAATAAAAAAATTATACCCTCCCCTACATTATAAAAGCCATGTTTTTTTTGTATCTCCATTAAAAAATTGAAAAAGTTCGTCTTAAGTTGCTAGCAACGTTGCTATTTAAGTTTATATGTTTCTTAATTTTATTTTTCTCTGTAAATTAAGGATTTATATTACTCTGCTAAGAGAAAGGGTGGTTGTCCCATAGGGTTTGTTGCAATGAAAATTATTTTTCATGGTTATCCCCCCTCCCCCGCCTTGTTGAGGAAAATCTAATGCCCTGTTCCAAGTTTCGGCCGTGTGTCCGAAATATATTATACACTTTTAATCTTTATCGCACGCAGGTTCTTCCAAATTTGCACTCGTCCATGGAAACAATGGTGAATCATAAACAAAAGTAAATCGGAAGAAATTTTAGGTAGAGGGGGAGGGGGTGTAATAATACTGACTAAAAGTTTTCAGAATTAATGTCAGCAGACTGTTTTTGATGTTAATAGAAACAAGTTTGTTATGTGAATAGTGTTACAAACCGAGGAAAGCATAACAGACGGTCTGTCTTCTCGATCTCGATGTCGAAACATTACTCGATCTCCTGTGGTCATTGTGTCCTTTGTGCTTGGAGTCTTTTCCCAATTCTTAAGAGATTCCGGATGTATTACCCGTATTTAAAATATTGTAATTTTTTCTTTATCTTCCATCTTGAAAAAAAAGGAAAAAAAAGGTTCTTTGTTATTAATTTTAGCGTTTGTGATATAATTTAAAAGTTAGAGATACAGTATAAAAGAGTCTCAGCTATGATTTATATGCGTTTGTTTCTCACTACGGTATTATCGTTTTTTTAGCCCTAATTTTGTTATTTCTAGACATCACATTCAATGCAATGGGTGTTTTATTTGATCTCTCAAAACTTGGAAATACAAGAAAAGGTTGCACAAGAAGTCAAACAAGTTCGAGGCTGCATCCATTCATTCACTTCACAAATTCCCACATTAAAAGGTGCTGTTAAAGAGGCTCTCAGACTGTACCCTGTGGCTCCATTTATTACCAGAGTGCTCCCGCACGAAGCAATCATTGGGAATTTCCACATTCCTGCCGAGGTGAGAAACAGTTTCAGTTGCAAATAAAGACAAATGAAGAAAAATGTTTTTGACATTTTCCAAATTAGCTTGGGCGCCAGACCTCTATAATGTGACAACTAGGTGATCAAAAGACACAGTCAGTTTGACAATAGTTTCCGACTATATCGACCACGCTGAATCTGAATATGGGTGGTGGCAAAGCTGGAGGTGACGGCTTGACCTTCTAAAATCCAAAAAACACACTTTTTTGGCCTATAAAATGTTTACATACTGTTTATTTTTTTTTTAAGGTTGTATTACTCCAATTTAGTTGCAAGGCATCTCATATTATTCCTAATATGTTCGTCTCTTATAAAATTTTTGAATTTTTCCGATACCTTGTATAGTCCCGGAGATATAGGCTAATATTTAATAATTTTTCCTGAAAATCTCAAAATTCAAAAGTTTATTTTAAGGTAAAGATCGTATCTTGTAACTTAATGTATTTTTAGGATTTTTCATGTTTTACCAGAATTTATCTTGGACATTGAGCTTCACACTGCCGAACATTTCCAAGCTCCAGCTGTTTGTTGAAGCTGCACAGAATTTTTTTTTAAGTATAAGCCAAAAATGTATGCGAAAATGTATCTTTGCCAAATAGTTATATGACACAATATTCTACACTAGAATTTAGCGTAGATTCCAAATATCAACGTTAATTTTCAACCCAATATTAAGTTCGTTTGTTATAGGCTAATTACTTATTTGTAGGCCTATTTTTTTTTTTAAATGGTACAGCGAGACATGTTTATATGCTAAATTTTGACGCCGAGTCTAACGGTAGTGTTGACTTGGTCATCGTGTTTCAACTTTAGTGGCTATATACTATTTAATTTGCTATAAGCTCTGATTTTCTTGAAGTACTGTACATCTATATAAAAATACTTGTATTTTTATTAGAATACTTGTATAAAAATACTATTGGGTTAAAATTAAATGAGTAAAGATACAAGTAAAGCCTGTCAGAATAAAATTCGCGCACATCCCAACGGTTTTCCCCCAACGTACGAAAAAAATCCCGCTGATCTTCGTCTGAATCGTCGCTGTCGGCACCACATCGCCCACCACTTGCGCAAAGAATGTCGCATGGCTTTATCCCCAAACAAGGACACTTTTTACTGCATACAGTTTTACAGTAACGAAAGGTTGAAGCCTTGTTGACAGTTAGAGGCCAGGGGGTCAGCGCTGAAGTCGCTGGACTGACTCCTACACTGACGTGATGGGTCCGGCCAAACTCACGTGGGCTGAAGACAAAGGGATTAGAAATCACAGCCTGAAGAATAATGCTCCACTGAAGTATAGCTCTCTTGATATGATATACCAAAGAACCATCTGTTAGGGGCAAACTGTTTAAGTTTTTTTTTTCTGGGAAATAAATGAATTCAGAGGTCATTGACAGAATCAAATGCGGACTGTTTTTTGCTACATACCGATACAGCAAATTTCGTACAGATACGCAATATTTTGGGATCGTACTTAATGATGTTTCGGATATCACTCCTCACTTTCAGTGTAAGATCAGCAATTTCTTGAATGAGCTGTGATTTAACAGCAGATGTAGCAAATGTTTTTTTTTGCCCTTCGAGAAGAAAAAACTGACCGTATCACATCCACTAACGCAATGTAGCAGCCCTATTGACTCTACAACAGCCCACGATGTTCTGTTCACAATTGTAAGGATATGAAAGACTTTGTCACGGAACTGAACGTAGAGCTCGGGTTCATAGCCCTGGTCACACCTGCAGAGGAATATTTAGTGAGAGTTCTGTTATAGAATGACCACAATGTATGTATCATTCGCTTCAACAATTACTTCGGAACATCCATTTCTGTAGCATTCGGCAACGTGGAGAGCCACACGCGTGTCGGCTTCTTCATGTGTGCTGCACAAGGTAGCTTCGTAGTCCGGGTTCGGATCTAATGTCGTTTTGGATGGGACCAGTTTTAGGACCTTCATTCTGTCACTGAATCCGCCAGAGAGGTAAGTGGTAAATATTAATTCAGAAAGAAAGACATGGCTCCACAATTCAAAAATACATTCGATAAGTCTTGCCTTACTCTCTGACTGCATAAGCAAGATATCCCAGTTTTTTAGCACCATGCTCTTCGTAACGATAAAACTCTTTGTCACTGTATTTCCTCTCCGCTCATGACATCCACTACTGTCTTTTAGAACAATAGGATGCCCGGACATGTTTGCAAGGCCAAACACTCCGTCATACCGATCAGCTACAATATGCAGCTCGGTTGTAGATTTTGGGAGTCGATTTAATAGCCTTGTAAGGATTCGTTTCGAAAATGCCTCAACGGTTTCGGTTTTGTCTGGCACTTGCGACCGGATTAACGGCATGAAATCTACCACCACACCAGTTCCCGTGTTAATCGGTACTTCACTAGGCCAACTTTCTAAACTTGCAGAGGTACGAATGAACTCGAGAAAACTTGACTTCGTACCCGATGGAAGTTTAATACGGTCACCAGCTCCTGCGTCAGATATTTCTGGGGCGTAGGGCAAAATTTCGTGCGGCATGATCTTATTAAGCATCTCAAGCGTAGAGCCTTGACTAGTGCCAACAGTAAGCAAAATCCTTTTAACAGATTCCAATTCAGCATAGACACTGCTGCTGGTCTTGGCCGTTGAGCATTTGGCCTTTTTTGTTTCACAGTCCCTAGTCTTTACTTCAACCTTGGAAAAGTGCTTTGGTTTTCCAGCGAAGTATACTTCCAATGCTTTTAAACAACTAGCACGTTCACTCAGGAGATTCTTTGCCACTGCCTCCTCAGCAACTTGATTTGAAATGATATTCACCAATGATTCCTCATCACATGTAAACGGATCAATATGGTCTTCGACAACAGAAACCACGCTACTGACAAGGTTTTCTTGGCGCTTCTCAAAGGCTCCATTTTTGCTTATTTCACCGTCAAATTCACTCATGCTCTCAATTCCGGCAAGTCGACAAAGGGCAGAGGAAACCTCAGCACAGAATGGTATGGTGGTAGTCCACTTGGCAACTGCCATTGAGCTCAGTGTGATTCCATTTATTCCTCCCTTTTGTTATGATTCAAGGTTGAGTGTGGATTCCAGTGCATGATCTGGGGAAACACAATTCATCTTGCAATTTTTCCGCTTCACGTTGAATAGTCCTTTGACAAAGATATCATGCAAGCTAGGTGGCAAGGTTTTCATGTCACTCAAATACTGGAGTAGACATGCAGTATACTTATAATGCCCTGCGGCTGTCACATACGGCAACATGAGGGTTGCACCCATCATATGACCTTCCCAGTCTACCCCACGCTCTGCCATCAGGAACTGGAGAAGAATCAGCACAAGATTCATATACTCCATCCACAACTTCGTTGTAAGGTTTTGGTCACGCGACTTGTTGAACTGGTTCATCAAAGGCTTCATAGATTCCAAGTGTTTGTCTAGGTTGTCGAATAAGCCTCCGCAGTTCATAACGCAAACATCAGATCTGACAACTCATCAAAAGTGCTTGCTTCTTCGTCTGAGTCAATGTAATACTGTTCAAGAGCATTCCAATATACTCTGTACAAGGCCTCTACTACGATGATGTGAGCCTGCATACACCTGTAATAGGGTTTTCCAGTCATAGCTTTTTTCGCAGTTCCAGGGAGTAAAATGCCAGCCTTACTAAAGATGTCCTCAAGCCCCGAGCCTTCCATGAGGTACCCAATCACACCAAGGAAGTTCATACACAGATGCAATCCACCCAGTCTTGGAATAACGTCACTGAATGCTTTAGGCTGTTTCTTTTTTAATGCGATAATGATCTCGTAGATAGCTAGGTCACACGTTATTACAGTATGAGGTAACTTCAGTGCGTGAGCTGTACGATGCATAACGTTTATTGCCTCTTCAACAACTGCTGGATTAGATGGAGCACTTGGTATGACTGGTAGATATCCGATACGAGTGATAGGTATCACTTCACTCTCTATCTGGCTTGCATAAAATAATTTGAAACTTGGCAATTCTGCGCTGGAGTCAATAACAGTGGCATCAAGACGTTTGGTTGGAATAAACCGACAGAGTGCCCAGGCCACAAATATGGGCTGAATTGGAACGTCACTGAAGTCACTAATATCTCTGAGAGTGAGCTTTGAGTCACCAAGGACTGTTTTTCTTTTCAGAGATGTTTTGCCAAATTTACCAAACAACAGAGATGACGTCTTAAGCGATCTGTCTCTGGTACGATCACATCTCACTAGTGGGGTCTTTGATTCGTTTTCAAATTTGATACACATTCAGTTTCTTATTTTTAGTACTTCCCTTCATACTACAGAATAAGCAGCAGGTTTTATAGTCAAATTCAACATCCCCAGCTTGGGATTGAGTCCTGCCTGGCAATGCTGGTGGAATTTGAATGCTTTCTTCAGTAGCTGATGCTTGATCAGCAGTTTTATTGTGGTGCTTACAACGGAGGAACTTTTTGCAACAGGCTTTGTGCCACTTGTGCTCCTTCTCATGAAAATCTGGTTCATAAGATTGTTTTTTTAATGTAAGCTAAATTGCACTTGCACCTGACTTGAAGGACACTCACAACTCGACGTATGTCTGTAATCTTATACAATTTCTCATTCTTTGTCTTGTTCTGGCAAATAATGCACAAAGAGAAATTAATCGTTGTTTTATTTTGGGGGCTAAGCATGAAGCGCAGATGTTTTCCCTTCAGCTTTTCCATTGTTGACCTAGAAAGAAAAACATCAGAAATTGTCTTTAAAGTCCACTTTTTACAAACTTTACACAAAAATCATTTCATATTGCTTTTTTTTCATTGCTGACCATGCCAGTAGTCTTCATATTTACCAAATCGAGCAGAATATCATTGCAGTTTAACTAAGCTAAGTACAGGAGGCTTACTTTAGTGTCCCAGTTCACTTTCAAGCCATGCTCGCTCACCTGGCAAACAATTTATTGTAAATATTTTAAGTTGTTGATAGGCATAGACTAGATTAGGCATCTGCTAGCAGTGAGTGATATTAATTATATTATATATTACCATCAATATAATGTACTACTTCAACACTGTAGTAGTATACCACTGGATCTGTACATCAAAATTTTAGACCTATGTCTAACCAACAGTGTACTACTCCAGGTATAGCATAATAGGACCTACACCATGTTTAATGTAGTACTGATGGTGGGGTGTAGTACTCAAATTCTGAGGTACAGATCCCACGGTGTACTACTGCAGGGGTGAAGTAGTACATTATGTTGATGGTAGTACATAAGACAAGTAATATCCCTAACTGTAGGCTAGGGTAGGCTGTGTCAACTGTTAGATATACCCAGCATTTGGCGTAGGGTATCTAAAATATTGGATTTGTGGTAGATTGGTTTAAGGTGGCCTCAGCAACATCAAGAATAACATACCCTAAAAAATGTCTGATCTAACTTAGCCTAATTACAGTATAGGCCAAGTCTACATAGAAATGTCACAAAATGTCTATCAAACAGTTTGAGGTAAAAACTCATTCTTAATTCCAACCTAGTCTTGAGTTTTCATCTTGAAGCCTAATACTCAGTTTCTGTTCACTCATTTCCAGCAATCTGAAACTTATTTAGCCTACCTGTCCATGACATTACACAGTTACATAAGGCAGGCATTAGGCGTCGTTCAGTTCCTCTTCTTAGCTCTAACCTCTAACAGTACAGCTTCTAAATCACACTACCAACCTCAAGTTTAATCAGCAACAGAGTTCACAAGATTGTTTCTTTCACGAAAGCTCTTTTTATCATTTTCGTCTTCTTGTTACTACAAAATGCGTACCTGCAAAATTTGATCTCAAGGTGGAGTTGTAAAACAATTAACCTATTAAAACCGAAGTTGATATTTGGTTGAAAAGTAAAGTTCATAGTCAGATTTGGTGTTAAATTCTGGCATAAAAGATGCGTCATATAATCATTTTGGAAAAATGTATTTTTGCATATACATTTTAACGTACACTTTTTCAAAAAAGTCTAGAAGGATTCACCGAACAGTTGAAGCTTTGAACTTTATTGCACAGTGACGATCAATACTCAAGGTAAATTCTGGAAAAGGACGAAATATACAAAAATTACAGACAGGTCCAAGATACGGGGCTGAGCGGAAAATTAACCTGTGAATTTTTAGATTTTAGTTGAAAATCAAGAAAGATTAGCATAGATCTCCTGGGGTATACGAGATATCGAAAAAAATCGAACATCTTCTATGAGAATACTATGTCAGGAACAAAATGAGATGTCACTACCCTACATCGGAGTGGTAAAACCTTAGAAAAAAAATAAACAGTCTGTACACGTTTTATAGGCCTAAAAAGAGTGTTTTTTTGCTTTTACAAGGTCAAGCCGTGATCTCCAGCTTTGCCACCACCCATATTCAGATTCAGCGTGGTCGATATAGTCGGAAACTGTTGTCAAACTGACTGTGTTTTTCTGATCACCTCAACTCAGAAATAAGCGAGATACGCTTTAGTGGCGCCCGGACTAAATATGGTCTAAAACTAAACCAAAGATTATAGAATCAATAAATTTTTAAGTGCCTCAATGTTTTCCAGTTTTTTTTTATTGTGCTTTTTTCTAACTTTAGAATCGTTTGAGGAGCCAAATATAGCTCTAAGCCCCATACAAAGAAAATTTCTGAAAGTTCTTCAGGACATTTCAATATTAATGTTTTTAAGATTTAAATCCGGTTAAATTCAAATGAATTCATCTCCTCTGGTGCCTAAAAAAAATGTATATTTATATATATATATATATATATATATATATATATATATATATATATATATATATATATATATATATAATGTATTACGGTAATTACCTGGCTAAAAAAAAAAATGTCTTCCTACTTTAGTAACTGAAATAAATGAGCACTTGAACAAGGTCTAGACCCTACTCATCCATCCAGTTCCACAGGACAAAACAGTATATCCAATTCGACAATCCGAAAATCAAGTCCAAAATAGAACAAAATCAGCATCAATAAGTATTCGTCAATGTTCCGAAACCAAGTTATAACACCTTAAATCTACAAAAATATTATATCCCCAAGGTGATCACCACATATCGGGGCTCATCAGATGAAAACTCATTGCCTAAATTGGTTTCGGCGCTTAAATTTCATTACCCAGGCAATATGAGCGCGCCCTGCCATAATCTGGCATACCCCTATGTAGTGACAACTATTGAATAAACATAAACAAAATCCAAAATATCCGAAAAATATATACCCCAGAAAATTTTTTTTCAAACATCCTTAACAAACCATCAAATAAGACTGATAGCAGAACCTTAACCAATTGAAATACAAATAACCAAATAAAACTAGACCTCCCCCGGGAACAATTTCAATCTCACTCAAATTCTAAGAATTAAATTCCAAATATCACACCTTAATCTTTACCACTTGTGTTGCATCCAACCCGAAACTACCGGGAAGATAAAACAAATTCCTTCAACAAGTTACCGTAAAATATAATTCAATATATCTTAAAAACTTTTATTATACTTTTGTAAAAGCTGATTCTACTTAAAACGAAGCTTTTTAAATTTCCAAGCAAGTTTATTGGCGGAAAAACCTCTTACGATTAGCTTCTTGCTAAGTAACATACATCTATTTCTAAAATCGATGTAATTAGTACAAACTCTTGCATAATTAAATAGTTGGGAAAAATACGATGAATATGTTATATTCGAATGAATATTACTTTTTGGAAATGGAAAATTAACTATTTCAAAATTAAAATCGTCTGTTTTATTATATATTTTAAAAATTATTGTATTATTAGGTGCCAAATTAATCTCTAAATCTAGAAAATGGTCATATTTGCCATTTCCATTACTGGATTCCAGCTTTAACTCTGGTGGATATATTTTACTTGAAATCTCTAAAAAATTTGAACAATTTATCACCAGAAGGTCATCTAAATATCTTTTATTATTTGAGAGCAAATACTTTATGTTACTTGGATTCTTTTTATCCATCATATAATCATATTCTAAATAATTTAAAAATAGGTCCGCTATAACTGGACTGGCATTACCCCCCATAGGATTTCCATTACTTTGATTATATAGATTACCATTAAATTTTATATAAGTATTAAATTGAACAAATTCTAGTAGATCAAAAATCATATCTAGGCTATAACATCTTGAGCTAGTGGTACTATTAAAATAATTAGTCCATCTCGCCTTCTTATTATACGCATCAATTTTTAAAAACGGCAAATTAGACAAAAGAAAAGCTTTCTTAATAATCTTTTTAAAATTTATAAATACTAAATTAATTGGTAAATTTGTATATAATGTAGTGAAATCAAACGAGTCCACTCTTTTGGCTGAAACTAAAGCCAGAGAATCTATTACTTGCAGCGAATTATTAACGCTACAGTATGGATTAAACATCGAAAATTGTTTAATTCCCGAACAATACGCCTCAAACTTATTTTTTATTTCTCCTAAAATACACGACGAGTCAGTAGCGACCATTCTGGTCGGGCACCTTGCTGCCCCCGTAATAAAGCATGGTTTCGGGAGATTCTTATGAAATTTTGCCGTCCAATATAAAAATGGAAAATTTTTATCATTATTATTTACCTTAATATTAAATTTTTTTAAAAGTATATCCTCTATTCCAATCAATAGACTATTATTAACATCTTGGACCTTTTTATATGTATTTGTTGTACTAAGCTCCATTGTTAAAACATCACAATAAAGCTTCTGACAAATTATGGCAAAATTATTATTCGCTTTATCAATGGGTACAATTACAAAATCCCTCTTTATATTATCAATCGCTTGTTTTATCTTATAATTATAAAAAACTACATCATTATCATGCTTATTTGTACTCTTATATATCTTATTTCTAACCTTATTAATAATTAAATTTTTCCAATTCTGGAAACTATTTTTATTAATTTTCTCTTTTTTGCACCAATTATCAATAAACATTTCTAGATTATTATTTAACCCCCTAAGCAGATTCGAGGGTTTTAGATGATTTGAAAGACGGAATTTAGCCCCCATTTTCATTATTAAATAATTTCTGAGACCCCACTGGCTAATCATGATAAACAAAAAATCGCGAAGAAAGGAAACGAGGACAATTAACAGCCAGTGAAAAAATTGAAAAATTATGCAAATATTTCGGTCAAGACCTCCGCTTGACTGTCCTCAGTGCAGAATAAAACTGATAAAAATAAAAAAACCAAACCTTAAAATAAAAACACGAAACTAAAATTTGACGACCCTTTCCTATTAACGGTGAAAGGGTAACTGGTGAAAAGGTGAAAAGGGTGACTTTGAGTTACCCTTTCACCGTTACTAGGAAAGGGTCGTCCAATTTTAGTTTCGTGTTTTTATTTTAAGGTTTGGTTTTTATATTTTTATCAGTTTTATTCTGCACTGAGGACGGTCAAGCGGAGGTCTTGACCGAAATATTTGCATAATTTTTCAATTTTTTCACTGGCTGTTAATTGTCCTCGTTTCCTTTCTTCGCGATTTTTTGTTTATCATTTTCATTATATTCTGCAATTCAATTTGCTTTATTATTGTTAAATCGCCTGTAATAATATGTTCGTAAGTTGGATTAACAAATGATAACAATTGGTCACACTTACAAATAGGTTTCAAATTACTATCCGTGTCAAAATTCTTAAGTATTAAATTATAATTAAAAATCATTTGTCCTATCGTTTTTGAAAATTTATATGTTATAATCGGATTATTCTTATACTTTAAATTACTAGGAAGGGCCTGTTTCACATCAGCCTGGTTTAAAATTCCAGGTAAATTTATATCCTCTATTTGTTTACTTATAAAAGTTATAGGTAGATATAATCTCTTCTCCTTATTAACAGTCTTATCTGACTTTTTATCTTTTGAAATACATTTAGTTCTAGCTAGAATACATACTGTATCATAAATCAGTTTAATTTTTAAGTTACATGGTGTTTTATTATTTATATTCCGAAATAATTTTATTAAATTATTTTTTGATAACGTATTTAAACATTTTATTATGCTAGCCATACCATTAGACTCAAATAGTATGCACAATTTCTTCAAATAGTTATCTAAATCTATATTGTTTTTTCTATTATTTTTCCTATGCCCTCTTGATCGATTTTTACGTTTAACGGGATGATTAAAAGAAGGATGATCCATTAAACCATATATACAATTAATAACAACATTAGACATGTCTCTATATTTAGCCACTCGATCATTAAACCCGAAAGGATAAGCAGTACCGAGGGTATGGATCCGATAATCTTCACGTTTACGTAATTTTATATTTTCTCTTCTTTAGTTAGATTATTTAATTCCAAATTTTCTAAAATCGTAATAGTTAAATTAGTTAAAGAACAGGTACCATTATTACAATTTTGTACTAGATTGCTATTCCTTTTTTTACCCTTTTTGCAAATTGTACCCGTTTTGCAAATTGAAATTAATTGCAAAATATATATTTTTAAACTAAGACATTGGTTTATATGAATTCAAAATAAAAATACATAGGAAGAAACTTGATTTTGTAGTTTCACCTTATTAAAGGGCGTAATATTATATTATATATATATATATATATATATATATATATATATATACATACATATATATATATATATATATATATATATATATATATATATATATATATATATATATATATATATATATATATATATATATATATATATATTCAAAATGTTGTAAAGTTCTTAATAATTCGAACGTCATTAAAATGATTTCAAAAATATTTTTCTAATAATTGCTGACAACTTGGGGATAAGCACATTGAATAAAGACAGAAATTCATCACGTTGGCGTTCTACACACATAGATATGCCAATAAATCGAATATTTAATACTATTTTAATGAAATCTATTAAGTGTGTAACGGAAATACCTGCTTGGCTTCGCTGAATGTTTATATCAACGAAAAAACAAGATTCTCTGACGAATGTAAGAGCGAATATTTGATACTCTTTTACTGAAATCTACTAAGTTTGTAATGGAAATACCTGCTTGGCTTCAGGTACCTGTTGTATAACATCTCATAATTCTAAAATAAAGTCTAAAATTAGTGATTAGTAGATATATTTGGATATAGGCAATAATGCCGGTTGATTGTTTATAGTAACGAAAATATAAGATTCCCTGACGAATGTTAAGAGTGAAGTTCAACGAACAAAACTGTTTCTTCTAAGCCTATATCTATAAACCTATATAAGTCAATATATCTAAGCATTCATTATAGAGGCCAGTATTGTCTCCCAATAGACATTGTGCACTTCCTATTACGTAATTAGCCTTTTAGTAATTGTTTCGATGACGAAAAAGCATTGAAACTGGTGCCAAAGATATCTATGTCGTCTTTTACTTGGGTTAATGCCCTCGTAAGTGGTGTCATTGAACCCTGTTACTAGATTATAAACATTTTTTCTAAGAACGAGAAATTCATTATAATATTTATTATCTCTTTTCTATTTTGTTATTTTCACTTAGCAACATGAATGGTAATGCAAGTAATGCAGCCTTATTCTTGCATCACCTAGACTATACTCACGATAAGCAATGGGCTCCTTCATGGCCCTTTGTCCCTTTCATGGGGGATGATAGTTTGATTTTTAAAGAAGTGCAGCTATAAATTCATTAGAACCGTGCTAGTAGGGATTCTAGGATTTTTCTTATGTGAATAGGAATTGTTTTTTAATCAATTCGTAAAATACGGAACAGTGACAATTAACCAAGAACATACCCCATTTTGAACATACCCCAAGAACCCATTGTATCGTATTTGTTCCTGAATAAGGTGAGAAGCGGTCATAAGTAAGGATTTAAAGGAAACTGGAAATTCTTGGCAGAGGAAAAGAGCAAGGCTATGAAATGATTAGGGTGGAGGAGGAGCGTGCACTGCTGTGCTTACTTCAGGTGGTCTGGTGCTGCAGTGAGTTGTTAGTAGCAGTAGTAGATATTGCTGGTGTTGATCAGGGTACAAAATCATTTGGTGAGATAAAGGCTAGTTTTTTCTACTTTTTCAAGCATAGGGATGATGTAGAAGAAGTAAATTTTATCATTGACTTAGTCAAGTTGATTCCTAAAAATCTATTTGGGGGTCTTTCTATTATTAGTATTATTATTGTTTTAGTAAATTTCTAAGGGGCTGTGTAAACCTAATAGTCAGTCAAGTGGTTAAACGTCCTTTGATTAAGCATCATAATGACTCGTTTAGTTTTTGTTTCAGAAATTTAGAGATACTTAAGTTTATTATTTTAACATTATTAGTTTTACCATTTTACCATTTATTATTTTAACATTACTTTAGTTCTATTATTTTAACATTTTCCTTTTGTACTTAGGAAGATGTCATGTCCTATAAAATATCTTGGACCAGGTGAAAGTACTCAAATTTTATCAAATCTTTTGCATTTTAAGGTGGTTCATCAGGTTTTTTAAAAAACTCCCACCAGAATTTTTCTTTTCATTATTATTTTGCTCCTTTATCTTTTTCGTCTTTTTGCTCATCATACTGATGAGCATGATGAGCAAATCTTTCTGCTCATCTTTTTGCTCGTCGGTCTGTTTTTTATCATTAGTATACTCTAGTTGATGGAAGGATAAGGCTGCATTACTTGCGTTACCATTCATGTTGCTAAAAGAAATGCTGCTAAAAAAAGTTCAAGAAATGTTATCTTTATTAAGCAAAGGATAAAATATTTTTTTAGCAACCACAAATATCAAACTTGAACTCAAAACTTGATTCAGTTATATCAAAATATGAAAATCAAATAATTTTCGAGCTGTCTGTTTAACGCAGTACCTTCTCTGCATTTTGTTGGTAAAAAGTCTGCAAAACTTCTAATTTTTTTTTTTTTTTTGTATAAAAATTTCTCGAATCTAGAGAATCAGGTTACAAAAAAAAAAAAATCTGGAAGCGATTATGCCCTTCTAGATTTTTCCTTTTTTTTTATAAAAAAAATACACACAAAAAAATTGAAATTTGAAGTCTCTTGGTACAAAACATGGTTTGCCTGTAGAAGTTAAAAGTTTCAAAATTTTATGAACGTTTTATTATTTTGTTATGATTTTTTTTTTCTTATTTGTAAAGATTATTCTTTTCAAGCCGATTTCAATTATTTAAATTTCATATCTTTTTTACTTACCATTTATGGTAAATTTACGTAATAAATCTGTGTAATGGAGTCTCTTTGAAAGATATTACTACATGTAAACTGCGTCTAATTGGCAACGCTGAAGCTAATACGTGTAATATAAATAGACCCCATCCCACCACACGCTTCAGATGCTGTTCTGAATAGCCAATAGCGTTACACAAACACGTAAACGCTACCTGATTTTTTTTTTTTTTACTCAAACATTAGCCCGTTTGTGTGCAAAATTTTTATAAAGATATGAATTATGCATCGCATCTTATGTTACTCCAATACGATGGAAAGATGAATGTGAAACTTCTATTTCGAAATGTAAAGGAGTAAATATGGAAAGGAGTAAAGAGAGGAGTAAAGAGAGAGTTTCATAACTCTCTTTATGGAAAGGAGTAAAGAGAAGAGCTTTGAATAGATTTGAGTGGGGAAGTGTTTCATAACTGTGTCCACCTCAAGGGGCTTGGTGTTGCAATCAGCTGTAGTATCAATTTGAAAGTTGACATTTGAAATTGAACAATCCCCCAAAAGTAAATTTCTACTGAACTAGTAACTTTTGACCGGTTTCTAAATACTATAATATAACATGAAAAAATAGTATATTTTCTAAGTAGCAAAAATAACAACTAATATTTGATATTAGTTGTTAATGTTTAATATTGAAATTTTTTTATAGTTAACAATTTGAAGTTGGCTTAAACTTAGTGTAGCTTTGCAACTTTCTTCAATTTAACCATTATTAATTATTTCTTAATTTGCTAAAAGCCCTTTGCTATAGTTAACTGTTTCAGACATTGGTCTTCATGTCTACGTACACAAGTGGACGTGATGAGAGGTTCTTTTCACAACCGACTCGATTTTGGCCTGAGAGATGGGGTCGTAGAGACTCGAACAAGCAAGTTGGTTTTAGTCATCCCCTGGCATCAATGGCCTTTGGGCATAGCACACGGAATTGTGTTGGGAAGCATTTGGCACTCACCCAAATGTATCTGCTTTTAAGTAAAGTGAGTATCCCTACCTTGTTTGTTTCCATTGTAAAGGCTAATTGTTAAGGTACCAATGAGGTACTTTGTTTCAAAGTTTTAGCTCTAATTTGGGGAGGGGGGGGGGGGTACCGAGGAAGCCCTTGTACATAGATTTTGAAAATAATTTTGATGTTTTTTTTTAAATAGAAAAAAGCAACAATGCCCTCACCTCCTCCTTGGTTCTGAAAAGTGCTTTTGATTGATATCTTTAGTTCAAAAATTGAAAAAGATCCTCGCTTCCTCCCTATATTTTTGTGAATTGGCGTCATGAATTCGAAATCTTTGATTTGGAAGGGGTTCAAAACCAAAATATTAAAAAAAAATTTTTTTTCAGTGGTAAATTCTCATGTTTATTCCCTTTCTCATATTTAAACGATTTATCGGTTTGTTTATCACGTGGTCTCCAAATGAGGTACATTTCACTTGCAAATATTTAAGGTCTTCAACAAGATTCCCTGGAACCAATTAAAACCCTCTTAATGAAAATCCTTAAATATAAGTTTTCCTTAATTAAAATTCTCTTAGTTTTTCATACAGCTCACCATGGGTGTTTCGACACACGAATTTACTTGCTGCAGGACCAGACGTGAATGCCTCACCCGGCATCTAGAAGACTCCTTATGGTTGATTCCCATTTGTCACAATCTCGAACCAGCTCTTTGGCAAACCGGAGCCAGCTGCTCTCCCACTTTCTGCCAAACTTCAAAAATCCACCAATCGTATCGACGTCGTCTCTGACAGTTGCCCACCAATTTTTCAATCACTAATGCGACAGGTGAATAGGACGAAGTGTTTCTTTGCTGAGATTCGTGCAAGAGCTCGAACATTTTTCATACGTCTTATGCAGGTCCCCCACGGCGTCATCAAGGCTAATAGAGATTTTTATGAAATTGCGCACATTAAAGTTTGTTCAGCTCACAAGAATTTCACCTTTTTGACTTTAAACCAATTTTTCATAGGAAATAACTGAATTAATCAGACATGGAGCTGAGAAATCATTTTCCTAAGCATTTTGTTTTTACTTTTGATAAGTAAGGCATCGATGAATATATTTTGTCTAACCCTTATTCTTTTACCAAGCAAAATACTTAAACAAGTATACACTATTTTAGCCTAAATATAGACACTTATTTGTGTGGTTTATTTGAAATTTTCAACAATTCCTCTGCTATTGCCTGATCAAGTAAGATATTTCAGAGGAATTCAAACCCCCTAACCCCCTTTGCCCTGGATACGGCCTTGATCAGACAATGCAATAATGCAATAAAATAGTACCAAGCATGACGAAACTTGTTAGCCGTCAAGCGCTAAGTATTTATATTAGCGTCAAGCGCTAATATTTATAAGGGTCAATTTGGTTAGGCCCAGTCTAAACCGCACTAAAGATCGTTTTCCATGCTTGAACATTTTAACAAACATAATTAAGTTTGGAAAAAATTTCAAATAGATAATTGATTTGATACCCTTAATCAAGACTGACTGCGATTCTTGGTTTTGAATTTTTTTTTTCGACTTGGCTAGTCTGACCTCTGAACGTTTTTTAATTTTTCAAGTTCAAAAGGGTTTAAATTTGAAAACAAATTTTGAATTCATAACGTTGAATTAAAAAAAAGTTTTTGAATTTTTCTTTTTGTTTTTTTAGACTTGGTCAGGTTTATATACATACCTGAACCTCTAACGTTTCGAACTGAACCTCAAGACCAAGAATAAAATTCAAACTCAATTTTCTCCCCTCTTTGTTTGTCGATTTGGTCAGACCGCCCTCCAAGCGGTCCACAAATCGATATGAAATCTTTCATCATCTTCGTCCAATGTTTCTCTAAAGAATCTAATGTGGAAAATTTTACGAATAAATGATTGGTTTGGTACTATAAAGTCAAAACCAGATGGGAACCTTCTTTTTGATTTTTTTAGACTTGGCCAGTTTTAGCCTCTAAACGTTTCGACTGAACCTCAAGACCAAGAATAAAATTCAAACTCAATTTTCTCCCCTCTTTGTTTGTGGATTTGGTCAGACCGCCCTCCAAGCTGTCCATAAATCGATATGAAATCTTTCATCATCTTAGTCCAATGTTTCTCTAAGGAATCTAATGTGGAAATTTTTACGAATAAATGATTGTTTTGGTACTATAAAGACAAAACCAGCTGTAAATCTGCTTTTTGATTTTTTTTATACTTGGTCAGTTTTAGACTCAAATCGTTTAGACTGAAACTCAAGACCAAGAATAAAATTCAAACTCAATTTTCCCCCCTCTTTGTTTGTGGAATAGGTCATACCGCCCTCCAAGCTGTCCACAAAACGATATGAAATCTTTCATCATCTTCGTCTAATATTGCTCTAATGCATCTAATGTGGAAAATTTCTACTAACAAATGATTCGTTTGATACTCTATAGTCAAAACCAGCTGTGAACCTTCTTTTTGATTTTTTTAGACTTGGTCAGTTTTAGCCTCTAAACGTTTTGACTGAACCTCAAGACCAAGAATAAAATTCAAACTCAATTTTCTCCCCTCTGTGTTTGTCGATTTGGTCAGACCGCCCTCCAAGCGGTCCATAAATCGATATGAAATCTTTCATCATCTTCGTCTAATATTTCTCTAATGCATCTATTGTTGAAATTTCTAAGAATAAATGATTGGTTTGGTACTATAAAGACCAAAACAGCTGGGAATCTTCTTTTTGATTTTTTTTAGACTTGGTCAGTTTTTTCCTCTAATCGTTTCGACTGAACCTCAATACCAAGAATAAAATTCAAGCTCAATTTTCCCCCCTCTTTGTTTGTCGATTTGGTCAGACCGCCTTCCAAGCGGTCGACAAATCGATATGAAATCTTTCATCATCTTCGTCTAATGTTGCTCTAATGCATCTATTGTGGAAAATTCTACGAATAAATAATTGGTTTGGTACTCTATAGTCAAAACCAGCTGTGAACCTTCTTTTTGATTTTTTTTATACTTGGTCAGTTTTGGCCTCTAAACGTTTCGACTGAACCTCAAGGCCAAGAATAAAATTCAAACTCGATTGTCACTCCTCTTTGTTTGTCGATTTGGTCAGACCGCCCCTCCAATCGGTCCACAAATCCATATGAAATCTTTCATCATCTTCGTCTAATATTGCTCTACTGCATCTATTGTGGACAATTTTACGAATAAATGATTGGTTTGGTACTCTAGAGTCAAAACCAGCTGTGAACCTTCTTTTGATTTTTTTAGACTTGGTCAGTTTTGGTCTTTTTAATTTTTTTTTAGACTTGGTCAGTTTTGGCCTCTAAACGTTTCGACTGAACCTCAAGGCCAAGAATATAATTCAAACTCAATTTTCCCTCCTCTTTGTTTGTCGATTTGGTCAGACCGCCCTCCAAGCGGTCGACAAATCCATATGAAATCTTTCATCATCTTCGTCTAATGTTGCTCTAATGCATCTATTGTGGAAAATTTCTACGAATAAATAATTGTTTTGTTACTATATAGTCAAAACCAGCTGTGAACCTTCTTTTTGATTTTATTTAGACTTGGTCAGTTTTAGACTCTAAACGATTCGACTGAACCTCAAGAACAAGAATATAATTCTAGCTCAAGTGTCCCCCCACGTTGGGTGTGGAATAGGTCAGACCGCCCTCCCAGGGGTCCACAAATCGATATGAAATCTTTCATCATCTTCGTCCACTGGTTATCTAATGCATCTATTGTGGAAATTTTTACGAACAAATAATTGGTTTGGTACTATATAGTCAAATACAGCTGTGAACCTTCTTTTTGATTTTATTTATACTTGGTCAGTTTTAGACTCTAATAGTTTAGACTGAAACTCAAGACCAAGAATAAAATTCAAACTCAATTTTCTCTCCTCTTTGTGTGTCGATTTTGTCAGACAGCCCTCCAATCGGTAGACAAATTCATATGAAAACTTTCATCATCTTCGTCTAATGTTGCTCTAATGCTTCTATTGTGGAAAATTTTACTAATAAATAATTCGATTGGTGCTCTAGAGTCAAAACCAGCTGTGAACCTTCTTTTTGATTTTTTTTAGACTTGGTAAGTTTTAGCCTCTAAACGTTTTGACTGAACCTCAAGTCCAAGAATAAAATTCAAACTCAATTTTCTCTCCTCTTTGTTTGTGGATTTGGTCAGACCGCCTTCCAAGCGGTCCACAAATCGATATGAAATCTTTCATCATCTTCGTCTAATGTTGCTCTAATGCATCTATTGTGGAAATTTTTACGAATAAATGATTGGTTTGGTACTCTATAGTCAAAACCAGCTGTGAACCTTCTTTTTGATTTTTTTTAGACTTGGTCAGTTTTAGCCTCTAAACGTTTCGACTGAACCTCAAGACCAAGAATAAAATTCAAACTCGATTTTCCCTCCTGTGTGTGTGTCGATTTGGTCAGACCGCCCTCAAAGCGGTCGACAAATCCATATGAAATCTTTCATCATCTTCGTCTAATGTTGCTCTAATGCATCTATTGTGGAAAATTTTACGAATAAAGAATTGGTTTGGTACTCTAAAGACAAAACCAGCTGGGAATCTTCTTTTTGATTTTTTTTTAGACTTGGTCAGTTTTAGCCTCTAAACGTTTCGACTGAACCTCAAGGCCAAGAATAAAATTCAAACTCGATTTTCCCTCCTCTTTGTTTGTCGATTTGGTCAGACCGCCCTCAAAGCGGTCCACAAATCGATATGAAATCTTTCATCATCTTCGTCTAATGTTGCTCTAATGCATCTATTGTGGAATTTTTTACGAATAACTAATTGGTTTGGTACTATATAGTCAAAACCAGCTGTGAACCTTCTTTTTGATTTTATTTAGACTTGGTCAGTTTTAGCCTCTAAACGTTTCGACTGAACCTCAAGGCCAAGAATAAAATTCAAACTCGATTTTCCCTCCTCTTTGTTTGTCGATTTGGTCAGACCGCCCTCAAAGCGGTCGACAAATCCATATGAAATCTTACATCATCTTCGTCTAAAGTTGCTCTAATGCATCTATTGTGGAAAATTTTACGAATAAAAAATTGGTGTGGTACTCTATAGTCAAAACAAGCTGTAAACCTTCTTTTTGATTTTTTTTAGACTTGGACAGTTTTAGCCTCTAATCGTTTTGACTGAACCTCAAGACCAAGAATATAATTCTAGCTCGATATTCTCCCCTCTTTGTTTGTCGATTTGGTCAGACCGCCTTCCAAGCGGTCCACAAAATCGATATGAAATCTTTCATCATCTTCGTCTAATGTTTCTCTAATGCATCTAATGTGGAAAATTTTACGAATAAATAATTGGTTTGGTACTCTAAAGACAAAATCAGCTGTAAACCTTCTTTTTGATTTTTTTTTTAGTCTTGGTCTCTGAGCGTTTTTGAATCTCTGAAATTCGAGAACGTTTGTACTTCAAAAGCGTTTAAAATTCAAAACGTTGAATTATAAAAAAGAAAAACGTTTTTGGATTCTACTTTTCGATTTTTTTTAGACTTGTTCAGGTTTGCCTCTGAACGTTTCAACCACGTCTCAAGACCAAGCATAGAATTAAAACTCAACTTCCTTTCATTTTGTTTACAGATTTGGCCATATCGTTCTCCAGGCGGTTCACGATCGATATGAATTATTTCATCTTATTCAACGAATGATGAATATGCATCTAATGCATCTCGTATGTATCTAATGCGGAAACTTTCCAATTAGATAATTAATTTGGTACTCAAAACCAGCTGTGAATCTAAATTTTTTTATTTTTTTTTTAGAATCGGCCGAAACTTAGGACAAAATTCAAACTCAATTTTCTTTTCTATTTGTTTATGGAATTTGTCTGATCGACCTCCAAAAAGTTCATAAAATTGATAGATTTTTTTCATATCCATGTAATACTGCTTCATGCTTTTTTGAAAATGAAACAAAGAATATTGAGAACTGTGAATGTTATTTATTTTCAACGATGTATTACACAACAATTCTTCATATGACGTAAGGAGGTCTTGTGTAACTGAATCGTAGCTATGTGTCTTTTCATTGCCAAGAAGACTGTCATAATGTTTCTAAGTGCCAGGATTCTTTATCAGTTATAAATTTATTCCAAATGTTTAATTTAAAATAAAAATTACAGTTTAATTAAATATTAATTAAATCGAAAAATAAATTATATTAAAGATTTAAAAATACATTTTTTACTGTTTAATGGAAACTTTTTACAAACGTTTCATTAAAATAAAAAGTGCCAAAATTATTTTTAATTTATTTTTTTTCGAAATGTTTAGTCTAAAATGTTTATAAGGCCAACTTAATACGAAATATAAGGCAGACTATTTAGTTTAACTTCTTCTAAGTGTTTACAAGTGCCAATCTAGCCTTTTTTTTTCTTTTTCTATTTTTTAAAAACTAATATTAGACTTTGATATAAAAATAGTGGGCTATCCTCTAATTACCAAGGATATGAAAATGGAATTTGATTGTTTGAAATAGTTAAATTACCCAACCGTACATAAGAATTAGTTTATTTTCTGTCGATTTATCAACCATATTTTTTTTTCTTTTTTAATTTGGCATACCGCCACTACTTGTGTAAGTTCCCATTCAACCAATTAAAGCATTCAGATTCCATCTTCACTATCCTTGGTACTTAGAATGTAACAAAGACAAATCTAATTGAAAGTAAGAATTACGTTGGTCAAAAATATGAGAGAATTTACGATGACAAATATATCTTGAAAAGTCTGGGGAAAGTGGAATTTCAATTTTTAGTGAAAGACCCCCATATGAAGTTGTACAGTTTTTGGAATAATGGACGCCAAATTAAAAAAAAAATAATAATTTGCTGAAAATCATCAAAAACTAAGCTAAAAATATATGACACCAAACAGCTTAAGAATTTGTAACTTTCTTTGAAGGCATATTGTGAATCAATCTTTGTGAATTAATAGACTCTTGATATTTGAATTTTTATGCACGAAAAGCGTTTTAAAACTAAATACTTTTGATCATTAATTTCCAATGGTTGAACGTGGCAACACTGACAAAAGAGTGATATTGCCCTAAAAACTTCACATTTCTGGAACAATCAAAAGAAAAACCTTAAAAACTCCGGGTTTTCAGATGTGAATAGACCTAAGATTGGTCCAGAAGGGGGCAGAAAATGTTTTTATTTCGATACCCTTGGCACTTCAGTTGTCTATCAGATTCCAGAACTTAAATATTTTTTTTTTTTTTTTGGTATCATATCTTGCGGGA